>NC_060151.1:30080888-30112920 GCF_021292245.1 Micropterus dolomieu
AAAGTGATCAATAGAATTTTAAAGTCAATTCTAAAACATACTGGGAGCCAGTGTAATGAAGCTAAAATAGGAGTAATGTGGTCATATTTCTTTGTTCTGGTTAAAAGCGTGGCAGCTGAGTTCTGGACAGTCTGGAGTCGATCAATAGATTTTTGGGTTAAACAGGTGAAAAGGCTGTTGCAATAATCCAGGCGTGATGAGATGAAGGCGTGTAAAATGGTCTCGGTGTCCTTAAAAGTTAACATAGATTGAATTTTTGCTATATTTCTAAGTTGATAAAAACATGATTGAAGAACCTTTGTGGTGTGCTGCTCGAAATTTGAATTACTATCAAACCAAACACCAAGGTTCTTTGCCACAGGCTTAATGTGATTTACTAGGGAACCAGCAGATGGCAGTATTTGATTTGCCATCTGCTGGGACCCAATGACCAGGATTTCTGTTTTGTCTTAGTTCAGCTGGAGGAAATTATTTGACATCCATTTTTTAACTTCACAAAGGCAGTTGTTAAGTGAACTCAGCATTCCAGGGTCTGTGGAACTGACGGGCAAGTATATTTGTGTGTCATCAGCTTAAAAATTAAAAGAAATGCCATGTTTATGGAAAATATATAAGGGGAAGCAGATACAAGGAAAACAAAATGGGTCCCAAGACCGACCCCTGAGGCACACCATATTTAACTGGACAGAAAGAAGAGACATAGTTGTTTACAGACACGCAAAACTTCCTGTTTGACAGGAAGGATGAAAACCATTCTAGGGCAGTACCAGAGATCCCCACCCAGTGCCTCAGTCTGTCTAACATGATGTTGTGATCAATGGTGTCAAAAGCAGCGCTAAGGTCCAGGAGTACCAGGACTGAGCACATACCTTCATCAGCAGACATTAAAAGGTCATTGGTGACTTTAAGCATGGCAGTCTCAGTGCTGTGGTACTTCCTGAAACCGGATTGAAACTTTTCAAATAATTTGTTATTTTCCAGTACAGTGAGCAGCTGTTTGGACACAATTCTTTCTAGAATCTTTGCAATAAAAGGCAGTTTTGAAATTGATAATTGGTAATTAAAATTATGTGGGAGGGAGGGATCTAAACCAGGTTTCTTTAAAAGTGGGTTCACGCAAGCCGTTTTAAAATAATCAGGGACACAACCAGTAGATAGGGAGCTGTTGAAAACAGAGATCAAATGGGGCCCAACAGAATCCATTACTTTCAGTAAAAACTTTGTAGGTATTACATCAAGTGGGCTGGAGGACACTCTCATTTGTGATACTGTTTTTAAAAGCTCAGACAAGTCGATGGGATAAAACTGGTTAAAACTCTCTTCTTGCTGGTGAGGAACCTCTGAGTAAGAGGCAGTGGGGGTAATAGAGGCTCTGATTGACACCACCTTATTGGTAAAATAAGATAAAAACAATTCACAGAGAATGCGCAAAACTTTAAAACACTTTGTTCCTTAAAGATGCGAGAACACACGGAGCTTCGTGAGGCGGCATGAGTAACAGGCGAATCGCAGCTAAAAACAATACATCTGTGGTCAGATATGGTCATGTCAAATGCTGACACCCAAGGTAAAAACCAAGTCCAGTGTATGACCACGGTTATGACCACGGAAATGCAAGTAAAGTAACTCGTTCTGTAGTCCTAGTACCAGGGCCACAGACGCTAAGACTGGGAAGAGGAAGATGCCACAGCCCTGTTCATTGGTGAAAGAATAGACAAAGAGGACAGCGAAGCCAGAGATAGCATTTTTAGCACTGATTGTTTTTGTCTCGTCATTCTACATAAATGTTTTAGACATTTACATATGTTAATTAGGACATTTTATTTAATGTCTGTTTTGTTGTGTTGCCATTCATTCACTTGATTTGAAATAGTGGCACTGCTGGTGTGTTTTTGTAGTTTTTCAAAAATTGTGCCTTTATTAGTTAATTTATATATTTTATTTTTATCCAGGTTGATGATCGGTGCTGCTCTCTAAGGTTACATTTTATTTTTGGAGAGGTGTTCAACCAGTTTTTTATGTGTACTCCAATGACTTAAAGCCTACCAGCTGACCCTGAGCAGCAGTTAGACAGTTCTCTGTCTCAGTGAGGATTGTGGATATTTTAGTCTTTTTAGGCTTCATGTGATGTGAGAGTTCAGTCATGACAATTTAAGTGTGGAGGAGTGGTGGTGGAGTATATGGTTGACCGTTCTGGTGGGATGGTCTGGATCAAAGTCCAGGGCCATTTTTTACTCTCCCTCTGTCCCTGGCAAAGCCCCTCGTCTATCAATCCTAGTGACGTCCCTGACCAATAATAATACATCTAAATGTATTTGTTAATTAGGGCTTGATTATGAAACATGCGGGGACTCTATTAAAACTGAATGAATTATTTTTCTTCTTTATTCTGTGGACTGTGGAAGTGCATTTTTGGTGGCCTAATATGATGAAAAACTCAAGTCCCATTGAAATTTACGTGTCATACGTTTATACGAGTTATAGACAGTAAAAGTCAATAGGAATAGTAATAATAGTTGTTGTAGCAGAGGGTGTCGAGCAGGAACACGGGGGCAGCAGGTGACTCGCAACCACAGATCCAGACTCCACAGCTCCAGAGCCAGAAACACCTGCAGGAAGTGATAGGAGGAGAGAGGAGAGGGACAAGAAAGCACAAGACTATCAGAAAGGGGAGAAGTCGAGTTAGTAACATGCATTAACGGGATGAAGTTCCAGGGGGCGCCCCCAGAAAATTTTCCCAGGGTTGGCCAGATGGGGCCACTGAAAATCCTGGGGTGGCACACTAAACCAAAAGCCATAACTGAATTTCAGGAATTCTATTAAGCAGTATATAGACTAGTTGAATACTACATAAAAATATAAGTTAAGGAATCACAGACTGATATAGTTTGGTTTCTTATTTTACAGTTAAAATTGTCTAATGTCCGTAGACTAATACCAGTTCAGTTAACATTCCATAAAAATCCTGTTTGATATGTTATCTGAATGTGTTAGGCAATTAATTGTTCTTTAAATAGGCAAGTTGACCTTTTCCTTAAAAAGACAAATGCACCTTTTATTTGAGTGCATTGATGGGGAGGAACAAAACATTTACTGGGAACAAGCCTACTCAAGGTTACAGACAAAATGGAACATAAATACATAAATTGAAATATACGATATGTGTCTGTATAGAGTTGTGTAATTATTTGTTTACAAACTAAGTTTGGTGTTCTTGTTACAAACAACTAGGATAGTTATTTTTTTAACAACCGATTTGACCAGTGTCATATTTATGTAAAAATGGTGGAGCACCAACCATTTCAAAACATAAATACCAGTAAAACTACAATTCTCTCTTGCTACTATGTTTTTTAACATGTCAACAAACAGCATGGCTCCAGAAAACATCTAACATGAGAGAGAGCCAGAAAGAGAGAGAGAGTACATTGACACAAGTTACAGTTCCACTGTCACACGCCTAGATTAAGAATGCAATATTTAAGCAGACACAACCAAGCTCAGATGAGCTTACAGGGCCATAAGCAAAGAGCAGTGAGCTCAACACCATTGAGGTCAACAACAAAGCGACAAGGTTTTAGGGTCCAGAGCCTTTCTATAGCCGCTTTCCACAGAGATCCTGCAATCAAAACGTAAAGAATGTCCGCCAATAAATATCCCATTCCCAGCTCCATACCTTTCATACAGCGCAGCAAGCAGCAAACTGGCCTAATAATTCGAAATAATAAGCCAGCATGAAAGTGGCTGTATGACAACAACATGACAACAACCATAATCCGTAGCCTAGTCTCAACCGATCCAGCACAACAATTTGCCCATGCAGGGACCAGCAGCAGAGTCAGAATGATAAAAGATGCTTTCACTCACCAGAGCTAAGGCCTCACGTGAGGAGAAAGGCAGCAAACTTTTTCCGCTGGGCAAACTTCTGGATAACTCTGAAGTTTTTCAGACAGCCTGCCAACTCGTCTTAGCCCCACAGTGTTTGTTGTGCTGCTCAATGGAGCGCCTGTTGCGATGTTTACCCTTCCATGTAACGTTGAGCCCAGTTTCACAGCATAGTCCGGATGACTCCCGCTGTTCTCACGTTTTGCAATCCTTTCAGAAAAATGAAGATGAAAACAAGCACAGGACGGTCTCCTTCCAACGTTAACAGCCGGTCACACACGGCGCTGTCAGGGGCTCCAGTGTTCGTACCACGTTAGCTCGCTGTTAGCGATGGTGCTAACCTGTTGCTATCTGCAGACATTAAAAGGTCATAGGTGCAAACTGCAAACTGTCTCTGTACATTAATTAAATTAGACTTTTCTTTCTTCTGCAGCTTGTTGCTGCCTCCACAGAAAACACACACATTCGGTCCAACACCGGCGTACTCCGCTCTGCTCTGCCTGTTAGTCCCGCCCCTTAACCAGTCACAATTTTAGAAACGTGATTGCCATCTAACATCACAGTCTGTCACACCTCAGGGTCAGAGGTTACCTTCTTAAAGTGACAGAGCCTAATTTTAGAACACTATTCACGTTTTAACTCAAACCAAGGTGTTACACAGTATATACAGTATATAGCATTTTATGCATATGCTCCTTGCCAGGGGGGGCCACTGGGGTAGCCACCCATTTTCTTAGGGTGGCCGTGCCCCCCCCGGCGGCACCATTGGGGAAGTCCCCCGGCAGTCTAGGCCTATAGCAGCACAACTAAGGATGGTTCAGGACTCAACTGAGCCAGCCCTAACTATAAGCTTTATCAAAGAGAAAAGTCTTGAGTTTCCTCTTAAATGTGGAGATGGTGTCTGCCTCCTGAAGCCAAACTGGAACCTGGTTCCACAGGAGAGGAGCTTGATAGCTGAACGCTCTGGCTCCCATTCTACTTTTGGAGACTCTAGGAACCACAAGTAACCCTGCGTTCTGGGAGCGCAGTGCTCTGGTGGGGTAGTAAGGTACTATGAGCTCTTTAAGATAAGATGGTGCCTGACCATTAAGAGCTTTGTAGGTGAGAAGGAGGATTTTAAATTCTATTACTGGATTTTTGCCAATGCAAAGAAGCTAAGACAGGAGAAATATGATCTCTTTTCCTGGTTCCTGTCAGAACACGTGCTGCAGAATTCTGGATCAGCTGAAGAGTCTTAATGGACTTTTTCGAGCAGCCTGATAATAAGGAATTGCAGTAATCCCGCCTAGAAGTAACAAAGCATGGACTAGTTTTTCTGCATCATTTTGACACAGGATGTTCCTGATTTTTGCAATATTACGTAGGTGAAAAAGGCGGTCCTTGAAATTTGCTTAATGTGAGACTTAAACAACATGTCCTGATCAAAGATAACTCCAAGATTCCACACAGTGGTGCTGGAGGCCAGGGCGATGCCATCAAGGGAAACTATATCTTTAGATAATGCGTCACGGAGGTGCTTAGGCCCCAGAACAATAACTTCAGTTTTATCTGAGTTTAACATTAGAAAATTACAGGTCACCCAGGTTTTAACATCCTGAAGGCACACAAGTTTAGCTAACTGATGAGTTTCATCTGGCTTGATCGAGTAGATAGATATAACTGAGTATCATCTGCATAGCAATGAAAGTTTATGGAGTGTTTTCTGATAATATTGCCTAAAGGAAGCATATATAAAGTGAAGAGGATTGGTCCGAGGACAGATCCTTGAGGAACTCCATGACTAAGTTTGGCATGCATGGAGGACTCATCGTTAACATGTACAAACTGAAATCGATCTGATAAAGAGGACTTAAACCAGTTTAGAGCGGTTCCTTTAATGCCAATGAAGTGGTCCAGTCTCTGTAATAGGATCTGATGGTCAATGTTATCAAATGCAGCGCTAAGATCTAATAAAACCAGTACAGAGACAAGTCCTTTGTCTGATGCAATAAGGAGGTTGTTAGTAATTTTCACCAGTGCTGTCTCTGTGCTATGATGAGCTCTAAATCCTGACTGAAAATCCTCAAATAAACTATTGCCCTGTAGAAAGTCACACAGCTGTTTAGCAACTGCTTTCTCCAGAACCTTAGAGAGAAATGGAAGGTTAGATATAGGTCTATAGTTTGCTAAAACATCTTGATCAAGGTTGGGCTTTTTCAGAAGAGGTTTAATTACAGCTGCTTTAAAGTACTGTGGTTTCATAGCCTGTTGATAAAGATAGATTGATCATATCTAGTAAAGTCGGGAAGGGGTCTAAGAGGCAGGTTGATGGTTTAGATGAAGAAACCATTGAAGCTAGTTGGCAAAGACTGAGCGAAGCAAAGCAGTCTAAACATATATCTGGTACAGCTGTTTCTAAGGTTCCTGAGTTTAGAGATAAGTCAGTGTCAGTTTAGGGCAGGTCTTGGTGAATTTTGTTTCTAATAGTTAGAATTTTATCATTACAGAAGCTCATGAAGTCGTAACTACTGAGAGCTACGGGAATACTTGGCTCAATAGAGCTGTGACTCTCTGTCAGGCTGGCTACAGTGCTGAAAAGAAACCTGGGGTTGTTCCTATTTTCCTCTATTAATGACGAGTGCTCTGGCATTATGGAGGACCTTCCTATAAGTTTTAAGACTATCTTGCCAAATTAAACGAGAATTTTCCAGTTTGGTGGAACGCCAATTCCTCTCAATGTCTTAATTTGCGAGTTTCAGTATTATACCATGGGGCTAACCGTCTTTGTTTTAGTATTTTCTTTTTTAGAGGGGCTACAGAGTTGTCATTCGCAGTGAGCCTGCAGCACTATCAACAAGATGATCGATTTGGTGAGGGACTGAAATTAGCATAGGAGTCCTCCGTTACTTTGTGACCTGATAATGAATTTAGGGCTGATGGAATCACATCCTTAAATTTAGCTACAGCACTATCAGACAGACATCTTGTATAGAAATTTTTGCCTGATGGCGTGTAGTTCAGCAAGAGAAACTCAAAAGTTATCAAACAGTGCTCAGATAAAGAGGGATTCTGTGGGAACACTATTAAATGTTCAATTTCAATGCCATATACCAGAACAAGGTTGAGGGTGTGGTTAAAACAGTGAGTCGGTTCATGAACACTCTGAGAGAAGACAATTGAATCTAATAGAGAGATAAATGCAGTACTAAAGCTGTCACTCTCAACATCCACATGAATATTAAAATCCCGTACAATCATAACTTTGTCTGTTTTAAGGACTAAAGTTGACAAAAACTCTGCAAATTCAGATAAGAATTCAGAGTATGGACGAGGTGCTCTGTATAGCAAACAGAATTGGTTGCAGTGATTTCCAACTTGGGTGTGAAAAACTAAGAACAAGGTTTTCAAATGAGTTATAATTTAGTATCAATATCAATTTTATATAGCACACTTAAAACAACCAAAGTTTACCCAAGGTGCTTCACAGGTTAAAATACAACAAGACACTACTTACACAGTAAAAGTACAGCAATAAAACATTATATATATATATATATATAAAATATACAGTATACGATATATAGTGATATTAAATTTCCAGGAATAATAACAGACTTAACTTGAAGGAAATGCCAAAGAAAAGAGATGTTTTTTTAAAAGTGATTTAAAACGTTCGAGAGTTGGGGCGGTACTGATCTGGACTGGCAGGTTGTTCTACAGGTTAGGGGCAGCTACACTAAAGGCTCGATCGTCTCTGGTTTTGAGTCTGCTTCTGGGTCCATCCAAGAGGAGGAGACTGGCAGATCTCAGCAATCTAGCTGCAGTATGAATGTGAAGAAGCTACGTTAACTACAATGGAGCCAATCCATTAAGGAATTTCAAAGTTAAAAGTAAGATTTTAAAATCAATCCTGTAATGAACAGGAAGCCAGTGGAGGGAGCGCAACACAGGTGTGATGTGGTCCCTCTTCATCTTTCCTGTCAGGAGGCGGGCAGCAGCATTTTGGACTAACGGCAGGCGCTGATTCGATGACTTGTCTAAGCCCACATATAAGGAGTTGCAATAGTCAAGGCGGGAAGTTATAAAGGCATTAATCACCCTCTCTATATCTTTAGGAGTGAGATGGGCCTTTACCCTGGCTATAGTTCTCAACTGGAAAAAGCAGAATCTAATTGTGGCGGATATCTGTTTATCAAATTTAAATACACTATCCAATACAACACCAAGACTCCTCACAGTTGAGCGGTTGTTTGAAGTTAAAGGCTGAGAGAATCTACATCAAGCAGTTCAGTATGTCCAACACTATGATCTCTGTCTTGTCTCCGTTTAGGTTGAGAAAGTTTAGGTTCATCCATGTTTTGATGTCCTTCATACAGTCAAGCAGGGGCTGCAGTGAGCCCTTTGTTTTTACATTCAGGGGCAAATAAATTTAAACAGCGTCTGCAAAACAGTGAAAGGGGGACCCCATACCTCTCACAAATGGAGGCCAGAGGCAGCATATACAAAGAAAATAAGATGGGGCCTAAGGCAGAACCTTGAGGGACACCACAGGTTAAATGGGGCTGTCTCAGAGGAATAATCACCAAGGTGGACAGAGAAGCACCTATCTGTTGGATAGGATTGAAACCACCTGTGCAGTACCTTTGATTCCCACACAATTTTCCAACCGTGACAAGAGGATTGAGTGGTCAACAGTGTCAAATGTCTAAGAGCACTAAGACGGCAGAGACTCCTGAGTCAACAGTCAAAATCAAGTCATTAAAAACTCTTCCGTTTCAGTGCTGTGACGGGGTTTGAAGCCGGACTGGAACTTTTCATAAACATTATTATTAATTAAAAATGCTTGCAGCTGGCAGCAAAAACTACTTTCTCCAGGACTTTAGATAAGAAAGACAGTTTAGAGATGGACCAGAAGTTAGAAAGAACAGAGGGGTCGAGATTTTCCTATTAGGTTTAGTTTAGGATAGTTTAGGTTTAGAGCTGATTAGTAGGCTAGAGTCGAAGATAGCTGCAACTCCACCTCCTCGGCCTGTGCCTCGAGGAATGTGAGTATTAATATGACTGGGAGGGGTGGATTCATTTAGGCTCACATATTCTCCATCACCCAGCCAGGTTTCAGTAAGACAAAATAAATCAATATCATAATCTGATATTAGTTCATTTACTAGTACACCTTTAGAAGAGAGAGATCTGATGTTTAAGAGACACACCGAGCAGGAGAAAGTAGGAGAGCGAGAGGGAGAAGGAGAAGCCATCGCTAGCTGCTAAGCTAAAGTCTGTAACGGCTAAGCTAAAGTACTGCAGCGTTGGCAAACAAAAATTTTGAAAACAACTATGAGATTAAACAACAGTCACTAAAAGATGGAAAGAATTGTGAGTGCTTAGGCAAAACTACTGTAAGAATAAGTGTTTAGCGGACAGTTGACCGCTGTAATGACAAATCTAACAAATTTAACTGGTATTTAGTGAGAGCAACACAACATGCTACCAACTCACAAGCACCGGAAACGGAAATGAACCAACACGCTTACCACAGCATGTCTCTCTCAATGACAGTAAATATTCGATTCTATTCTGTTCTGTCGTGATCTACTGCTCCTGGCAGGTTGGCCGCAACCACTTCAAAACAGCTTGGGAGTTTTCGCTTAACAGTGTGTCCGTGGCATTGAGTCAAAGTTCGATGCTTCGCCACGAAAGAAGTTATTGTAACTTGACAGTACATGCTCAGATCTGTACCAAATTTCAAATGTTTGATAAGAGTCCCCCACTGAACACATGTACATGTCAATAATCACTCATTCATGACGCCATCCATTGGCAACAGGAAGTGACACCTCAATGGAGCAGCCCCCGTTCCCTGTTTGACCTACATGCACAAAACATTTGTGGGACATTCATTCATGTGGACATTTCATGCCAAGACACATAAAAGCCTCTAGGAGGATTGCCTTAAGCCCAACAGGAAGTCAGCATTGATGATGAAAAGTGCTATATGCCACATTTCAGTGAAAGTCAGAGCACTTCACGTACTGGGACATAATGTGTTAATAGCAGATGCTCTCTAGCGCCACATAGGGGACACAGGACATGACGTTTAACTAACTTTTCAACATCAACAACCTTCGGCAATTGCACCATGGCCACTGCAAGCCCCACCACGAGTCACGGCGCGATGGCCGTCCAAAGCTGCTTGCAGCTTTAATTATATCTTGTATTTCATATCTGAATCTGCAAATTCATTAAGTACATAAATGTATTGCTATAAGAAGTACAGTATTTTCCTCAACTCACTATGTTAAATTGAGCTTACAGTAAATACACTACTTAACTAAATGTACTTAGTTACTCTCCTCAACAGTTTGCTAGTGATATAACAGACATGTCTGACCTCTGCAGAAGGATTCAGGCGGCCCGATGGTGAAAAAAACTGGCTCAAAGTGGGTCCAGGCCGGAGTGGTGAGTAGTGGAGAAGGTTGTGCTGAGCCCAACAATCCAGGAATCTACACCAGAGTGTCTGAATATCAATCCTGGATCAACAGCAAGATCCCCACCAACCAGCCGGGCTTCATCATCTTTCGGCCCCCTGGGACTGACAGTGACCTCAGCGTGCTTCATCATCTCTGGAACCTCTTACCTGATCTCCCTCATGGTTACTCTGCTGCTGTCCGTCGCACATGTTCCCTTCTGCCTCTTTGTCCTTACATAGGAAGTTTAATTGGTTTTGATTAATTATTACAAGAAGATGTCTGATTATGCTTTTGATTTCTTTATTTTCTCTATTAATTGATTTATCTTTTTTTAATGGCAGAAAATAGAGAAATATGTCCTATTACAAAACTTCCCATAGCCCAGTGTACTCAACGGTTTGTAAAATGACTAAAATAAATTATCACAATAGTAATTTTATCAAGTAACTGATGACTAATCATTGTGTTGTATTGTGTTCGATTAACTTTGCGGGAAACAGGTGAACTCATTTAAACTAATTTGCAGAATTTGCACTTTAGTGGAAACTTTGAACTTGTTGGTGTGGACCATCTTCAACATCATGAAATTAAATAATGCAATTAAATTTAAAATTGTATTGTAAAATTACATTATAAATTCATCATTTAAAGACAATGACATTTTTTATTGATCAATTTCATTATTTTATTACACTTCAACAGATTAGTTTGACTGTTAAAATGTAATATTCATGTGTTGAATTTATTAAGATGGTTAAAATTAAACATACAAGTTGATAATTACTCCAGACTCTCATCAGAGTAAATTAAAGTCAATAACAGATTTTGGCCTGAAACTGATTAACTATATTATTATTAAACATTTGCTCTAAATGTGAATATCAGAAGGTCATGAACTTGAACGTTGGGATGTGGCAGGAGAGATGGTGAAGACATGTTTTTTTATTAATCTGCATTAAATTGCAATTGTAACTGTAATTAATGCCTTCAGGTTTTTTGCAACTGTGATTAAATCTTTAAGGAGAGGATACATGAAGTACATTCAAATTATACTTACAATTATAAACATTTTCACAATTTTACAATAATATATCAATACAACAGGTAGGCTTTATTTCAGGGCTGTGTAATTGGATGACATTGTACAGGTGATCGTATTTGTTTGGTATTGATGTTGTATGTGTGTTATGTAAGACTCCTTTCATACTCTCCACATAGATCTCTTTTTTATTACATGGGAGCCTCTTGATTCTACCTACAGAACATGTCTATATAAGGATTACAACTGTCAAAGGATAAAAATGAGGGTCTTATGTAAGACTATAAACTTTGTGAGACATTTTGCTGTTATGCTTCCTGGAAATAACAATAAAATCTTGGGTTGGACTCAAGTTCTGAAAGTATTTTTGTGTCTTTTTAATGCTAGAAAAAATTTTTTTTGAGAGCATATTTACTGCACTGCAATCAAAAATTAAGTTTGCAATTATAAATACACAGGCGTGTAAAAGGCGTGGAAGTAGAGCCGGGTCTTGACTGCAGAGGTTGATTGCAAGGATGAGCCTCATGTGTGGAACGCTGCCGGAGACCAGCTGGAGCACCCCTCCCATTACCATACACAACACTAGACAAACAAAGACTGACAGGAACGATAAGGTAAGGGACAGAGGAAAACATGAGGGCAGAAGAGGTCACGAGAAAAATCAGCAGATGACCAGATCATGAGAATAATAATATGGAAAATTGGGGTCATGGTGGGGGTTGAACAAAAAAAGGTGAAGATAAGATAGGTGTAAAAAGTGGGTTTGTATTTGGGGCTTTGGGGATTTGAGTGGCTTTAGCAGTCAGTTGTGTATATATAGCAGGATCGTTTTTTGACTTAGTATACATTAGTGATGGGAAAGGTCACTCTTTTGACAGACTCGAGTCACCAAATCTCAGTCATTAAGATGAACTAATCGTTTTTGTTTCATTTCGTTCATTTTAACCAGGCTGGTTATTGTGGCGCTGCAGCCCCTCTAGTGGGTGATTTTTTTAAAAACAGTGCAGTTCTCAAACACAAAAGGCTGCCTGGCTTGCTCTAATTGAATAATGCACAAATTCACCTCTTGATCTTTCTCTGTCATGGTTCTATAAAGCCCCATGGAGCCACAACCAAATTCAAACCATGTAAAAACCACAGAAATATGATGTCAATATTCGATCGACTACTCCGGCTAAATCCAACCATTTTCACAATCTTTCCTGAGTATACTACGAGACCAGCCATATATATGTATATAATTATAATAACTATCTTTATATCTCTAAAGTGCTCATTCATACAGTAGCCTAACATCCCTATTCATGAGTAAAATTTATATATTAGCATCAGATTTGCGGAGAATATATTGAAGTACGTTAATAAACTCTGATTAAAATTTAACAAATTTAATAATAATCTCAAACACTGCAGATTGTTCACCAGTCAAGAGCTGTGAAACAACAGCCCGGCTATGTTGATAAATAAAAAGTAAAAGTTACGTTGCATTCTCTGGCGGACCCGGATCAGCTGTTAGCTGTAAACACTAGCAGTACTAACATTACAGTGCAGCTGTGTTAAAACTATAGCACAACATCACTGTGCTGTAATAATGTTATGCTTTGTTGTCACAAAATTATCAAAATAGATATATAATTGTTATTATTGTTTTTTATAATTAATATAATTAATGTTACCTGACAACCGACCTGCCTCTCATTCCCCGGTGCTGGCAATAACTCAGCCTACTGAGTGAAGACAGACTCCGAGGAGGACCCATGTGAGCGCTGCTCTACAGTAGCCGCGATGTCACGTGAAAAATGCACAACTCAAACCTAGAGACCCACAGTTGAGAGTCGTGAACTAATCAGTTCTGTTTCCTGTGCTGATGGAGCCCATGCAGCTGCCGTGTAACGAGTGAACATAAGAGCCCAAGACTATTCACGCATACGTGAAAATGAACGAATTACTCTCTGAGACTACCCGTTCCTCCTGAGCCACATAAAAGATTAGGTCAAATGAATGAAACGGTCTTTGAACAACACAACACTGGTATACATCTGGCAGAGAACATGGAACGGGGTGAATGCTTACAACGATTTTTGGGTGAATCCCCATCGGACAGAGCTATCTTAGTGCAGAACGACAGCGCCATTTTTGCTGCATCACAATCATGGACACCACAGGTAATCAATCGGGAGTAATGACTCCAAAATTATGTATAATTATAGATCCTGTGGCATTGAGTATGGCTCCTAGAAAGAAGACTCCCCCAACAATGTACCAATGCCATTCTCTTTAGAAAATGTCTCTTGTCTTGTGACGTTTGTCGACATGCTTCTCCTTGCTTGTTTATTTTTTCTAGTCTTAGTATAGCTCTTCTTATTTGTTGTTCAGCAACGCCTCTTTGGTTGGGAACTCCTTCTTTTCCCAGGAGGGCGTTTTATTGGTCAGGGGGCCGTGGCCATTATACCCAACCCCTCTTGACGCCTGTTCATGATGTTAGTAATAACATCCATAGCTATGTTTTTATCCTCTGTCTTTAAATGAGGTATGTAAATGTAAATCTTCTCTTGAGTAAGGGGAATGCCAGTCTAAACATCCCCCTAAAAATACCCCCTAACCCTGCTCCGTACTGAGCACCGAGCCTGCTGTATCCTGGTAAATCTCCACCTGCTTGGACGGTGTAGTATGCAACGTATTTGTCCACATTGTGAACATATGGCTGATACATGTCTCTGACTCCAGGACCATCAGCACCGGTTCCCGTTAAGGCTGCGTTCTTTTCCCTCTGCTCTTCTCCCTGTACACCAACAGCTGCACCTCCAGTCACCAGTATGTCAAGCTCCTGAAGTTTGCAGATGACACCACCCTCATTGGGCTCATCTCTACAGGTGGGAGATCGACTATCTGGTGACCTGGTGCAGCCAGAACAGTCTCAAGCTCAACGCTCTGAAGACAGTAGAGATGGTCATGGACTTCAGAATGAGCCCTGCCCCACCCTCCCCCATCATCCTGGGTGACTCCTCGGTCACCACTGTGGACGCCTTCCGCTTCCTGGGCACCATCATCTCCCAGGACCTCATGTGGGAGCTGTCAGGGAAAATAATTCCTTCCCAAAGAATACGGAGTCAAATAGATGTGTTGAATCATTTCTTTATGTAACGTGGCCACAGAGAGAACACACGGTTACTCTCTCAAACTCAGCATTTCCTCTCCTTAACTACAGTACAACAAGTACAAAGCAAACAACAGCCAACCAATGGTAGATGAAGGAAAACAAATGGCAGAGTATTAGCATACACTCAAAAACTCTTCCTGAGCTAAGAAAGGAAATGCAAATGTATGTGGCATCAGATGTTTATCATTAATCAGCCTTTAACTAGAAACCAATGCAAATTTCTCACAAGTTAGTTAAAGTGAAATTCTAAAATGGAGCAACTTATAATGTATTTCTCACAGAGCTGAACATCACCTCCCTCACTAAGAAGGCCCAGCAGAGGATGTACTTCCTGCGGCAGCTGAAGAAGTTCAACCTGCCAAAGACATCAATGGTGCACTTCTACACCACCATCATTGAGTCCATCCTCACCTCCTCCATCACCATCTGGTACGCTGCTGCCACATATCATTCGCTCTGCAGAGAAGGTGATTGGCTGCAGTCTTCCATCACTTCAGGACCTGTACGCCTCCAGGACTCTGAGGCGAGCAGGAAAGACACAAACTGTTTCAGACTCTCCCCTCTGGCAGGAGGCCGCGGTCCATCAGGACCAAAACCTCTCGCAACAAAACCAGCTTCTTCCCGTCTGCAGCTAGCCTCATCATCAAGGCCCGGGTCCCCCACTGCCTTAGGTAGAGCACATGGTTGTTTCGCCCTGTTATATGTTCTATTTTTAAAAGAGGGATGTAACTATCCCCCACTGTTTGATGATCAACAATATTGGTATAAACAAACATATTATACATCCCTACATTAACATCGGCAGGATGTGGCGCCAAATATGGTAATGTCACAAATCCCTCATGAGTTTTAAACGTCACTCCGGGGATAAATCCTAACATTTGAGCAAGTTTTCCTTGAAACGTTAATTCTACGTTCTAAATCTCCATTTCGTTTTCAGATAAACAACAGTATGGAAGCGTATAGGTGACTAATATCAAATTATCATGCAAATTTGAAAATTAAAATGTAATCCCACATAATTTTCACATATGTATGTGTTATTTAGGTAAAAATGAAAATGCAATCATCCAAATTCCACTTTCACATACTTTCTAGGACCATATTGAAATGAAAATGGAAACCGCATTTGACATTTCATTTTCAAAAACTTAACCTGCTCTAAAGTGTCTGTGAAGGTTCTCAGTTATCCAGGTCATAGTTATACAACAAAGGTTGAGGTCAAGGACAAGTGGACTTAGTTGAAGATACTAGTATACGTTTCGTCCCTCATCCAAGAGACTTCTTCAGTTCTGACTGACTGGTAGGGAAACTCAGCTATTTAACCTCTGGGATTGTTAGCTAGGATCGTCGATACTGCTGGTTCGTTAGTGCTCCTGGCTGTGGTAACGACAGTCATCATGGTCGTTAGAACCCGTGGCCAAGCAGGGCTGGAATAAGACAAAAAAATCGGCCCTGGCATTTTTGGCCCTTGCGGCCCACCAAAATTGGTCGGACACCGCTTTAAGGGCTCAGATTCTCCACCAGGGAAGCACAAAATTCAGGTGGCAGGGGAAAAATATAATAGAATATAATGCAATAATGGATTAGCTTTAGCTTATTATTGTTTTTAGCCTGGGTTACTTTTTTTGGACAATGCAGAGGTTTCTTCTCTATTTACATTGCATTGCAGGCTTATTGTGCAAATAAACCTTTTCAAAGCATTTTTATTTGTTAATTAACATTTCTTGGAGTCTGAAGAATTTATTTTTATTTTTTGGGGGGGTAACACATAAAACAGAGAGCAGAGGGGGTGGTGGCTAGTAAGAGATAATATAATAATTATAATCCTTATTTGTAGAGCACTTTTCAAAAACAAGTTACAAAGTGCTTTAACAAGTGTAAAGACAATAAACAAATGGGATTGGGTCCTTGGCCCATCTTTTAAAAACAGTTATATAAATAAATAATTTACGTTACACCAGCCCCAAAGGTGCGCCGGCCCACCGGGCATTTGCCCGTTATGCCAGATTACCAGTCCAGCCTTGTGGCCAAGTCTGTACAACCATCATTGGCATCTTCACCTGAGGTCAAGAGGAAGTGCTTGTTCAGTTTCCTGGGAAGTGATGAAAGGACAGCATTGTAAGTGGGGGATAAGTGGTGGCGTAGACCCCCTCCCCTGTTCAATGATGGCTTCTCCACCCTGGTGTAGATGCTTCCTTGACACCTCTTTCAAACCATCAATCTTCTCTGTCTAAAATGTGCACCTGGTGGTCCTCAAACGAGTGTCCTCTGTCCTTCAGATGTAAGTAGACAGCAGAGTCTTGACCTGAGGAGTTGGCCCTTCTGTGTTGAGCCATGCGTTTGTGTAGTGGTTGTTTAGTCTCCCCAATATACAGGTCTGTGCATTCCTCACTGCATTGGACCGCATACACTAGATTGCTTTTCTTGTGTTTGGGTGTGCGGTCTTTGGGGTGTACCAGCATCTGTCTTAGTGTGTTCTTGGGTTTAAAAAACACAGGGATGTTATGTTTGTTTGATAATCTTCCTGAGTTTCTCTGATACTCCAGACATGTATGGAATCACAATGTTGTGTTGTAGTGTTGGTCTTCTTCCTGGATTTTGTGGCTGTTTTCACAAAGGTCCATTTAGGGTATCTACAGGCTATCAGTGCCCCCTTCAGGTGGTTCTGTTCCTTCTCCCTGGCTTTGCACTTGTTGGTATGTTGTCCACTCTGTGGCGCAAGGTTCTGATGACCCCTAGCTTGTGCTCCAGTGGGTGGTGGGAATCAAAACGTAAGTATTGATCCGTGTGTGGGGGTTTCCTGTACACTCCAATTTGCAGGCTCCTGTCCTCTTCAATGGGTACAGCGCAGTCCAAGAAGGCCAGATGGTTGTTGTGGACATCTTCTCGTGTGGACTTACTGTTCACAGAGTTGATGTCTTCTGTGAAGGCTTGCACTTCTTGGACACTGGTGTCACAATAGGTGACACCAGTGTCACCTATTGTGGCTAACATGTACTGTACATGGAAGAAGTGGAGGGAAAAGCCCTCAACAGCACCGAGGTACAGGTATGTGGATGACACTTGGGTCAAAATTAAAACCCAAGAAATGCATTGTAAATCATACTGATCATCATTAACAGTAACAGCAGTATTTAATCATCAACAGTAATATTTAATTAAGTTGTCTTTTCTGTATCTCAGCACCAGCACAACCGGTCTCACCTGGGATGTGACTCATCCGAAACCTTTCAAACCCGAACAAGGTGTCCCGGAGAGTGTCCAATATCATCAGACATCTGGACTATAATACCACCACGAAAAATAACGACATAGCCTTGTTGCAGCTGTCCTCACCTGTTACTTTCACCAGCTACATCAGACCTGTGTGTCTGGCGGTGGACGGCAGCGTGTTTGACGCCGGGACGAACTGCCGGATGGGGAGATATCCAAAATAATTGTGACAATTTATTTTGTCATTTTTACATGTAATGTTAATTGTCAATGATTGTATGAATTAATTTAGTTTTTATTGTTTTTATTTGTCTGCAAAACACTCCATCAAGAACCCGTTCTCAATCCCCGACTCATCACATATGGACGCATGGTCAAGGCCCATCAGTGTCATATTTCAACGCAGTGGGGGAAACCCTGTAGCGTCAACTTTTGACAAGAAAGGTAGGTGTATGATATTTAACAGAATAGACTGAGTAAGGAGGTGGTTGGGGTGGATGGAGGGTCAGAACCCGGACTTTGAACCAGAGACCGGGGTTCATGTCCCGTGTGAAACAAAAAGTCAACATTAAATATTTTTATTGAAGTTACTCGAGTTACGTAAATTGACGTAAGTGACATAAGTGAACTTACATTTCACTAGGAAGGACTACACAATCAACAGGTACGATTAAATGATTTATTGATGATCGAAACAGAAAGATGTACGAGACTTGCAGTTGCTGAATTGACATTTGAAAGTGGTGTGGGGAAGCTACGATATGGAAATCCGTCGTAGCACCCAAGCACGAGGGACGCACTTATAACCCTATGGAGAAGAAGAAGGAGATCAGGAGGCAGGACAGAGAAAGGAGTGGGTGGGACGGATGCAGAATACATATCCTCATTAGTTCCAGTCCCATGATACTTTGAGGCTAAGTTGAAATCTGCATGTTAAGTACATTTTGTTGCTGATACTAATGTACTTTTATTGAAATGAAACATTTCAATGCAAGACCTACTTGTATTTTTTACACTGTGGTATCTAACCAAAGGATCTGAGTACTGTGTTAACTCATTTGTATTTAGATCTTCAGTAAAAGCAGTAATAATACAATGTAGAAATACTGTCTTGTCCTGCTTCCCAAATTTTACTTGAGTACAATAGTACAAAAATATTAACATCACACAGCCATTAATGTCTAAACCGCTGGCAACAAAAGTGAGTACAGTCCTAAGTGAAAATGTCCAAATTGGCCCCAACTAGCCATTTTCCCTCTGGCTGTGTGATGTGTTATTTTGAGGGGACAGCAAATGTACAAGCTGTACACTCACTACTTTACATTACAGCAAAGTGTCATTTCTTCAGTGTCACATGAAAAGATATAATCAAATATTACACATATTACACAAATGTGAGGGCTGTACTCACTTTGGTGAGATACTGTATATCTGCTGGGTAGCTTGTCAATTTCGCAAAGGGATCAATACTGTTTATCAAAACCTACAATCATACAACTAAATGTATTTGTTAATTATTTGTTATTATTAATTATGTACAATATTTGCCTCTGAATTCTAGTGGAGTCGTATGAAGCCCCGAAGGGGACATGGCCAAAAAAACAAAACTTGCCCATGTCCCCTTAGGGGCTCCATAGTATAGAAGTCCTCAGTACCTTTAAATTGTCCTTACAGTTAGTACACTACTTAACTCATTGTACTTAGTTACTTTCCACCACAGTTTGCTGGTGATATAACTTGTGTGGTCTCTTCGGGGGGATTCAGGCGGCCAGTTGGTGAGTAAAACTGGTTCTATCTGGGTCCAGGGTGGAGTGGTGAGTTTTGGATGTCCCTGTGCCCAACGGTCCAACAGTCTACACCTGAGTGTCCGAGTATCAATCCTGGATCAACAAACAGATCAGCAGCAACAAGTCAGGCTTCGTCTTCTCTGGAACTGCTCACCTCGCTCCCCTCTCGGTTTCTCTGCTGCTGTATTGTACCTGTTCCCTTCTCCCTCTTTGTCCTTTCATAGGATGTTTAATTGGTTTAAGTATTATAATAAATGCTTGTGCTTTTGATTTGATAAATTTCTCAATTAACAGGTCCATTGTTTTGTCTTTAAAATTTCAGAAAATAGAGAAATATGTCTTCAATGTTTACCACAAGATTTTGTTAGGTGGACTTCAGACCCCCCCGGAAAAAATGTTCGTACATTTTGAAGTTGAATGCATCAATCTGGTGCACTTTAAGAGCAAAATTAAGAGGCTAGATCTATGAAGAATAGATGTCAGAACTGGTGGTGACGCAGCAATAAAGTTAACAAATTTATTTAGTGTTTATTCAACAACCCAAAATCAAAGAACAAGTAATTTCCCTAACATGTTAGTGTTTCATTTTTACTTTTAAAGACAAATGTTAAATGTTTTATACTTCCTGTGAATATAATCCAATTAATCTTATTTCCTTACTGTATATACACTGCTCAAAAAAATAAAGGGAACACTTAAACAACACAATGTAACTCCAAGTCAGTCACACTCCTGTGAAATCAAACTGCCCACTTAGGAAGCAACACTGATTGACAATCAATTTCACATGCTGTTGTGCAAATGGAATAGACAACAGGTGGAAATTATAGGCAATTAGCAAGACACCCCCAATAAAGGAGTGGTTCTGCAGGTGGTGACCACAGACCACTTCTCAGTTCCTGTGCTTCCTGGCTGATGTTCTGGTCACTTTTGAATGCTGGCGGTGCTTTCACTCTAGTGGTAGCATGAGACGGAGTCTACAACCCACACAAGTGGCTCAGGTAGTGCAGCTCATCCAGGATGGCACATCAATGTGAGCTGCGGCAAGAAGGTTTGCTGTGTCTGTCAGCGTAGCGTCCAGAGCATGGAGGCGTTGCCAGGAGACAGACCAGTACATCAGGACCTCAGTGTGAATGGGCGATGGAAGATTTTAGAATGTCGGGATTTTGTTTGAGCACGGAACAGTTCATCTTTATCCAAGAGAGCTTAATGACATTTTTCTTCGTGAAAGCACACCGCACATTAGTTTTTCAGCCAAAGACTGGAATTACTTCAGAAACAAAGTCTGTAAAGATATGAGTGCTTCAAAAGGAGTCTATACCACACAATGGTGCGGCTCTGTGCCTAGAGAGCTCTACCGTGTAGACACAAACCTTGAAGTCTACGACCTGGAATCCTACATCTTTTTTAGATCGTGCCAGGACGATTCTATCATTTAAAAGGCAAGGATGCGAACCCCAGAGCAACAAAAAGGCTACCCCATCACATCTAAAGAGTGGGAGACGTGGTTCAGCACCGGCTTTGTGGTAAAGTGGGGGGAATGGGATAGAACCATTGAAATCTTCTCTCACATTAATAATTTATTCAGATGGTATAAACCTTTTGTTAGCTATGTAGGGATCGAAAGAAAACT
Source organism: Micropterus dolomieu (assembly GCF_021292245.1). NCBI lineage: Eukaryota > Metazoa > Chordata > Actinopteri > Centrarchiformes > Centrarchidae > Micropterus > Micropterus dolomieu. The sequence continues at coordinate 30,102,055 of NC_060151.1, forward strand.
TTTTGGTCCTGAGGACAAGCAAGATGAACAACAAAAAACACCGCAGACAACCTCAAAGACCTCCACGACGGGGCTGACGGTGACATTGTTCTAATTAAAATGTTTTGTGCAGGTACGATGACATGTGCAGCAGGTGAGGATCTATCGAGCAGCCCAAAATATTTCCATTACTCCAGGATGATGATAACTCATGAGTGGATGACTATGGCAAAGAACTGGGGAAAAGAAATTTAACATTTCTCATTCCTAAAGAAAAAGCAGAGGAGGACAAGAGCAGGATCAAGCCGTTTAAGGGTGCCTGTTTGGACACTCTGGACTGTTGCAACAAGAACACATCTCCTAACACTACTGCTAGCGGTATTATACAGGTAACCGTAGCTTATTATTTATACGATATACTGCAACAAAAAGCTATACAAACGTGTGTTATATTGTGCATATATAGACGAATGGAACAGAAAACTCACACATACATTGACACGCTGCCCTTCTTTTATATCAAAGGACATAAGAGAGAAATTATGCAGAAGCTTTTTAAAAAATGTTTTGCTAATGGCCAGAAGTACGTCGTATGCGGTCTTGGGATGGTCCCAACGTGTGAACGCAGTATTCGAGACATTGCAGCAGGTGCTCTACAGATTTGGCTGAGGAACCCTTTTCTCATTGCTTCGCTTAAACGGTTAGTTAGAGTAAAGAACAGTGTGAGCACAGTAGTCAAGGAATCTCTGGACATCTGGAAGGGGGAACAACACTAAAAACAATGGGGAATGTGTCTAGTCTCCTAAACATGTCAAAAAGATGGGTCATGTGTTTTGTTTTTGTACTTTTAGCATTGATTTGAGTGTTGCTGATGTGATGTATTGCTTAACTGAATCTCTGGTTTGTAAAAAACATATTATCCATTAATTGATTACTCATTTTGTCTTTAAAATGGCAGAAAATAGAGAAATATGTCATTTAAAACTTCACAAGGCCCGGTGTACTCAAAGATTTGGACCAACCAAGAACTTTAAACTTGTTGGTGTCGACCATCTTCAAGTTATTCATAAATCATTAAATTGACCAGTTAATGAATAAATAAATGATTAACATTTTAAAACGTAATTTTAAATGGCTTTAAAATTCTACTAATTTACCAATATTCAATCTCACAGTTGATTTGTTTCCTTTCTTTAACATTTTGTTTCAATTTTGTGATCATTTATGTCTTTCACATTTAGTTAAACAGATGAATTGTATGGTCGTAACATGTTTGACTGACACGATGGCAAATAAAATAATGCAGCTTTTTTAAAAATTTAATTATTAATGTATCATTTAAAGACCGAAATAAATAATTAATATTTGATAAATGTAATTCTCCTTTCACACTTTTTAAATTAGACAGATGAAGCGCTCACCTCAAGGTGTTCATTTCAACAGAATTCCCACCACACAAGTTTGCTGGTCAACCATACTTATTAAAGGTTTATATTTGATTATTGACTTTGGCTTTTAATCTATGCATGCTTTAAAATTGTGAATATGGCTGCTAATCATTTTATATAAAATTCCTGTGGGTAGAGGAGCGATGACCCCGACCCCTGCAGAGGGTAAAGTCACGGACTCAGAAAATGCACAAACTTCACAGATACTGAATCTCCCTCCAAACTAAATGAAATGTTTGCAGCCCTGATGAACGTGTCTGAATGTTTGTAAACTGGCAGATCCAGTTTGTAACAAGTCATGTGTTACTGGAGAAAAACCCCCAATATTAACCTCCATAAAGAGATCACGTAAACCATTGTTTTAAACCAGCCCATCAAGCAAGCAGCCGTGTGAGTCAGGTAATGGATCCCTTGGAGCTCAGCTCAATCAATCAATCAATTTTGATCACTTTTTGAAAGCATTATAGTGCAATATAGTTTTCCCTCATATAAAAACAGACATTTCCACTGTAAATTGGAGCAGAAAATGTCTCCACAATGCAGGAAATTACCAGTTCAATGCTCAAAATCTGCTCTTTTCATCATTCTTATTAACTTACAATTTAATTTATAAATTACTTTGTCAATTTATATATTTATGTACACAATATTCTCTTCCGTTGCAACACGTCTGCACAACACAAACCCAGAATAATGCACATGTAAATATCTGCTACGTTGTTCTTTCTCTGCAAATAGTTGTTTTTATTATTCTTATTAACTTGCATTGTTTATTCCATCCATCCATCCATCGTCAACCGCTTATCCTGCGGACAGGGTCGCAGGAGGCTGGAGCCAATCCCAGCTTACATTGGACGAAAGGTGGGGTACACCCTGGACAGGTCAGCAGTCCAATTGTTTATTCCATATTTATACATTTCTTGATTTATTTATGTCAACTGTATGATTGTCTACATGTAGCACCTTATCACTAAAGCAAATTCCTCGTATGTGTAAAACACTTCTTGGCAATAAAGCTCCTTCTGATTCTGTAGCGCTGTTTGTCCTTTTTCAGCTACTGTAGAAACATGACAATACAACATGGCGCCGTCCATGGAAGGGATGACCCTTAGATATAAATCTCATTCTAAGGTAATAAAAACATAATGATTTATTATGTAAGATCTTTACACCCCACTGAAAACATAGTTATGGATCTTGTCTTGCATTTCTGTCAATAGATCCTCAGAAATATTACACACTGGACCTTTACCTTCTCTGGTAAACGTTTATAATGATTATTGACATAGCTTTTCATCTTTAAATGCTTTCATGCTTTAAAATTGTGACTTTGGAACAATATTCCTGGATTGAGGAGTGATGACCTGACCCTTGCAGAGGGTAAATCAATCAGAAATGAAAAGCACATTATCAGTCACAGTGGACGTAGTCACTTTTAGTTTTGATATTAAAGTACATTTAACTGATAACAATTCTGTGCTTTTGCTTAGTAGTTCAGTAGGATTTTGAATATAGACTTGTAATGGAGTATTTGTACATTGTGGTATTGATACTTTAACTCAAGGTAAAGGATCTGAGTACTTCTTCTGTGAGTGATGGATGCACAGATTGTAAAAACGTTACTTTGGCCTTCATGGTGTCGATAGTGTTTACTGGTTTCAAATCAAGGTCATCTGTTCCCAGGAAACACTGAGGCAGTTTAACCAGTTTCATCTGTGAGCAGACAGCAGGACTCCTCAGTCTCGGTCCATTTGTCAGTGTGAATCAGCATAATTCAGCTGCTCTGTGTCACCTACTGTGTATTTTTCCATCATAACTTTATGATGAATCCAATGGAAAAGAAATGTCATTATTGTCATTATGTGAAACCTCCATGTGCAGAGTTCTTCCCAGCAGAATATAAAGCAGTTTAAATTATCTCCACCTCGTCCATCTACAACATTGAAATGATGCTCACATCTTAATACACCGATAATATTAACTTAATAATATGATACATGGTTGTTTATTTTTCATTGTACAACACAAGGTTTGTAGTCCCTTCATTCTGCACACACAGAATTTAACAGATTATTAATTAAATAAATCAAATAAAACAATACATAGTTATGTATATACATATATACATACAGTTACTTATATACATACATGTACATACACATATAGAGAGCATTCAGTGCATGTTTTTAATTTGCGTCTGGGAGAATGTAAACAGCAGCAACAAAATGATAATCTGGTTTCACCTTCACATTAAACAGTCTGACTTTGAGGAAACATCTTGACTGTGTTTGTGCACCGAGCATCATAGAGGCCACCTCCTCTCTTCTTCAGGAGTCTTGCACTGAAAGCTCGGTATATTAAGGAATGTTGCGTGATCAGCAAGGATTTGCTCTCGTAGTTGATGTGGGCGGATGGCGTTGTTTGCCAACACCGTACTGACAATAGCCAGTTCCTGTTGATGGCTGAACTGACGTTGTCTTCCACCCTCAGAAAGTCGTCTGGCTGTTCTTAGAAAATGCAAAATCATGATGTCATTAGTAAGGTTCTTTTTTACACACTGGACGGTCATACTGTACACAGTTACATCAAAATTACATGGACTTCAATGCACTATACCCATTTTGCTCACCGAGGAGCATAGACCTATACTGTAACAATGTTGTTGTGTTTGAACTTCTTTTCCTCCTCCTTCGTAGTGTTGCTGTTCTTCCTGGATCTCGTGGCTGTTTTCACAAAGGTCCATTTAGGGTATCTGCTTTTAGTTCCCTTTCAGGTGGTTCTCTCCCTTCTCTTGGGCACTGGTTGGTATATTCTCAGCTCGGTGGTGCAGGGTTCTGATGACTCCTAACTTGTGCTCAAGAGGGTGGTGGGATTTGAAAAGTAAGTATTGGTCTGTGTGTGTGTGGGTTTCCTGTTTACTCCAATGCACATGCTCCAGTCCTCTTCAATGTGTACTTTTGTCCTCAGGTGAGTTGCCAACGATGTTCGTTCAGACTTGTCCTCAGTTAGATCTAACGACCATAATGACTGTCGTTACAACAGCCAAGAGCACTGACGAACCAGCGGTATCGATGATCTCGACAACGACACCACAGAGGTTACTGTAAATAGCTGAGTTTCCCCACCAGTCAGTCAGAAGTGAAGACATCTCTTGAATGAGGGACGAAACGTCTTCTAGTATTTTCAACCAACTCCAGCTGCCCTTGATTACAGTTATTATGGATAACTTTGACCTGGATGACTGAGAACCTTCACAGATAATATACTGGCAGATAACACAATGTTCCAAAACAGCAACAGAGTGAATCTCTCTGCATTGGGTGAAGCTGCTGTACAGACTGCCTTTCAAAATAAACTCAATTCATGTAAAACAAGTGGGGAACACACATCCATAGCTTAAACCACACAAACCACAATAGCTTTGTAGTTGTATATTTGCTGCCTTACTCCCCATTTCTCAATCCAATTGAGGACAACGTATACAGCCACCAACCACATGCCCACATGCCTCTTCTGCAAGCAATGGAAGAGCCATGCAGAGACACCAAAATGGGGTCAGTGCAGGGTTGGATATGGCACGCATGGCAACATTCCCCCGTAGCCTTGCCAGGGATGACATTCCATGTGATGTAGATGAGGTGACGTGACCAGACCCTAACAGAAGACAGGATCCATAAACGATCCACCCCATCCTTTTACTGTAAAATACTTTGTATAACATTGCACTGTATTCTGTTTTTGGTAGTTTACAGTAACATTTTACTGGCTACTGTACCTTTTCTTTATGTTTTTGTTGTTGTGAAAATCTGTAATAGGGAAAAGAATAAACTGTATATTAAAAAGGATTGTTAGGTTTTGATTGCCGAATTTCATTTTGACATAGAAGTGAGATTTTTAGCTCCAAGTGTTGTGTTATTTGGCTTGTGTGTAAAGTTTTGACACAATGAGCCCTATTCCGCAAAACTTGTGTAAGCAATCGGACATGTTGTGTGTTGCATTCTGTGAAACAGGTGATAGGTGAGGGGTTGGGTGTGTCAGTGAAGAGGTGTATTTGTGTTGGAGGTTGTAAGTCAGAGAGAGAGAGAGGGAGGGAAGCGAGAAGAAGGTTATTTATACCGGTGCAGATCTGATGATATGTATGTGTCACAGTTATGGCTTTCTACAAAGTGATCTGTGTGGCGACTATGCTGACTCTCCTGATACAAGGTAAGGACCCTCCTCACTGTGCACACCTGAACCAATCATGTTTGAGATCTGATGACTGCTGTATGAGGAGGAAATTTTTTAATATATTTTAATAAGTATCACACGCAAGTGGAAATCCTGTATTTATATTAAACTTTTTACAAAACTGTCGCAATGAAAATACAACTTAATTAATCGGTGGATCCTGTGACACAGAATTAAAATATGCATCAATACAAGTAATGAAAATGATCAAATCTAGGTGAAAAAAAGACACATAAAGTAAGAATAGTATTGTCCAGGTTGAGTAAATTCTCTAAAAGTCATTGTGTCATCTGTTAAGATTTATGGAAAAGGATTTTTAGCAACCAACTATATTTATTGAATGTTTTAAAAGAATTCGATCTGCAGTGTGAGCAGCAATCACAGTCGTCATATAAATGTAGTGTAATGAAAATAGTTTTGCACACACTCATGGCTTCATTTAGTCTAATTTACAACTTTGCCTGGATGCATAAAAGTGAAGTACTGCTTCACTGTAAGTGTTGTGAATATGATAAATCATGGCAGGTAATGATTGTAAAGGAGTTCAGGAAGCAGCTCAATGAAATAATGGCCAGTCACTGTTTGCATTCAGCCTCTGAGACCTTTCAGTTTTTTGCATATGGGAGAAATCAGCACATAAAAATGTTGCCATAACCTCCCAGTTTAATGTTCTGAACTTGCGCGGGCTATTTGATCTCTTAAAGTTTTTGTATTTACTGCAAGACTGTGTGAGATTCTGATTTAGTTTCAACACACAATAACATTTATGAAGTTTCATCTGTACAATATGTCACACCTGCTTCTGATTGACAAGTCAGCATGAAACAGACTACAATCTTCCACTTGCAGAACATGCAAGTTCACAAGTTACTTAATATTAAGTAAATATAAGTAATAATAATAAAGTAATGATATTAGTTTTATTAGTAAGTTCAGTTGTGTTATATACCTGACATCTTTGGGATTTAGGACAAACAAATGAAAATGAATTTGGGGTGAAAAATCAAGGCAGAGGAGAGATGGGTTCAAGAATAAATCAAATTTATTACAAAACCAAAAGTCAATACAAGGAACGGAAAGTGATCTTGCTTAAATGGGCAAAGGACTACCAACAACAAAAAAAGAAAGACCAGGTTACATTTATAACTAGCAGCCACCAGCCAAGGAGTAACCATTATAACAAAATAAAATAACCCATTGATCCTGCTACGCTGTTTCAACACCAGCCGCCCGAGCCGACACACACACACACCGCTCAGTAGTCATGTCAATGTAGCCTGAGTCATTTACATATAAACACAAAGTTGTTGTTTCAAACGTGTTTTCTGTGTATTTTTGTTATTTTCAGAGTCTCAGTCACAACTAGATGGTAAGTCAAAGTTTTATGCTCACTTTTTTTAACTTCCTGTCTGTCTATCATTTTGAACAGGTTTTTAGGACATTAATGTTTTGTTCCTTTCATCCCTGCATGCTCGCTTTGTCTTTACTGTCCCTCTCCTCACTGTGTGGTCAGCCTACGCTCAAACACTATGTGCAAGTAGTACTCATGGGAGTTTCAGTGTCAAATTGCAATTTGTTTGTTATGTGAGATGCCTTTTGAAAAGACTACAATAACACCCCAAAGTGGCTAGTTTTGTCTAGTGAGAAATTTTATTAATGCTCTAAGTGAAGTTTGCCTTTGTACACCATGTGGCGCATACTTTATGTGAGTTAAGGGCGCTGTACGTTTGTAAAAAGTAACTTCTATTGGCAGAAATCTACCATAAATTACCTTACAAGACGGCTCCAATGAACCTCAAAAACTAAGCATACTAACAACCAAGGGTGTTTCCAGGCACGTGAAACATTGGAGGCTTAGCAGTAAAGTTCTCAGGCATTTTTTATTACATCAGATGTATGTTTCTCCTGTATATCAACTATTCTCACTTAATTTAATCCCAAACACGCCTAAATGTGCATGTGGCGCCTTTTCACCTCAATGATAAATTAATTAATTTTAATTCAGTCATAAACTCCTGGACTTTAATAGCTCCTGTGTTTCAGCAGCTTTTCTGCTCATGTTTAAAACTTTCTGCGCATTCAGAATCTCTCCCACATATCTGTGTTCAATGATATTTGCAGAATATTTTGAGACAGTCATAATATACAAGATTAAAACCATTATCTAATGAGAATGAAGTCATAATAGGTTAACAAAATCTACCTGCCCCTCTGCTGTGCATCACCCTGCGTTATTGCTCTGCTTATATGGTTGTTGGTCACCTCCTTCAGACCATCTGACAGACACAGAGCCAGTCTGGGACTGTAGGCCATGAGACAAGGGCACTGCTCTTAATCAGAGCTGAAACTGAAAACACTTGTGATCAGACAGAAATCTCACCACAAATCCACACAAATGTAAACTTCAGCACCTCTGATAAAGTGCAGCTCAGCCGCTTCAGAGGGAAACATCCTGGAGCAGAGAGACAGTGAAACAGAGCAAAGTGTCTCTGAGCGAAGTGTCTCAGTAAGTGGTGTGGTGAAGCAGGTTGGAGGACCCAAATGCAGGACACGAAGGCTAGCAGGTGCAGTTCAGTGAAGGGTTTTAATTAAAACAAAAGGTGAGCGCACTTACAACTGAGTGGCTGATGATAGAGTCCAAAAACAAAGGTTGTCCAACAGAAATCCAAAATGAGCAGGGAAACAGGACGTGTGAGGCTGACACAAGAAACACACTGCAACTCAGGGTGACAACATACAATGACCCGACAAAGACAAGACAGAAACACCAGGTATATAAACACACAGACTAACGAGCAGGGCGGGAGCAACACAGGTGAAAGACATGAGGCTAACGAGGCAGGGAGAGAGCGAGCAGGGGAAAAAACAGAGACAAACATGCAGACGTGGGGCAGAGCTAAACAGAACCAGTAAAAGAACAAGGGAATACACAAGACTAAACAGGGAACACAAGACCAGGAGTAAACACAAAAAATATTAACTAACGTACAAGACTACACAGAACCTAAAACAGACTTAAACAGGAAAGACATGAACACAAAAACCAGACACCTAACACTCGGAGACAGCAGAGAGAGCGACAGGTGTCTGTGTCGCGGTCAGGTGTACAGTCAAAACAGTCAGGCCTAAAGCCCCGGAAGTATGACCTGGTGATGCCGATGCTGACAACTAAGAACAGATACAGATAACAATTATTTCTACAATTACAAAGTACAAGAGAGACTGCGAAGAAACTGGTTTCAAGTCCAGCCACTCAGCAGCTATCTAGTTAATGCCCCCAGATTCAGTTTGTCTTTCTTAAATCGTCTCTCTTTGCTCTCAGCGTGCTGCAATCCAGACCACATGCGTTAGCGAGAACAGCATACATAGTCATTGTAAAAATACTGAAAACAAATGCAAAATAAATTGAATATGACCCTCACACACAGACAAGTAATTCATTCAAGTTCTGGTTTTAAAGTCACTGATTTCTATTTGTGGATCATGAAGAGTTTGTTTATGGATCAAGAATCTATTTGTGGATTATGTTCACAAATTGTTGAATGTATTTGTGACTCCTAGTCTGTCTTTACAATGATGTTGACATCAATTTACCCCCATATGGATGCAACTGATTCCCACACATTGGACCTTTAAAACAAATCCGAAACACACATGACAGATGAAAACAACCCAGAAAGAAACAATACAATAGCAAAAACATTGCTCATTGCAGCATTGCTCCTGCAGTTGTTACATGAATTCTGAATGTTTCCCTCCAGTTTGTGGCACTGCGCCGCTAAACACCAGGATTGTAGGAGGTACGAATGCTCCTGCAGGGTCGTGGCCCTGGCAGGCCAGTCTGCACAGATGGGGATTTCATTTCTGTGGAGGCTCCCTGATCAATAACCAGTGGGTCCTGACTGCTGCTCACTGTTTCCCCAGGTGAGCTCTAATCCTGTCACATGACTCAGCACTTGTCCTGTACAACCACAGTGAGCTTGTATAGTGTAGAGTTGTGACTTTTATTTTATCTCACACAAGGCTCCGCAACTGCTACACTGACATTAAATGAAATACTTATTCTGGGACAAATAACAGCACAAACTGAAATATTAAAGCTGCAAACAGTGTTGGACGGGCCCTCGGGCCATAACCGTGGTGCAGTTGCTGGAGGTCGTCAACAAGGCTCTGAATTATCATGAACTTTGGACATCTGATGAAGGGGTTAAACGTCACTTCCTGTTAATTTTATTTTGTGTCACAGTACATCAAGTGTGGACCACACTATGAAAATTTAATGTAAAGTGGTCATATTATGCTCATTTTCAGGTTCAAAATCTTATTTAGAGTTTGTACCAGAGCAGGTTTACATGGTTTAATATTTTTGTCATACTGCACATTGCTGCAGCTCCTCTTTTCACCCTGTGTTGAAGGCTTCGCTTTAGCTATGGAGTGAAGCATCTTGCCTGTACATGATCTTTGTTGGGAGTTGCACATGCGCAGTTCCTAGTTAAGGACTACTAGCCAATCAGAAGCAGAGTAGGGTGGGTCGTGAGAAGCCAGTATTTACGGCTTGGGTTCAGCTGTACATGTTGCCGACCAGCTTGGCAACATGGACTGGAGCGAGAGTTTCAGAGCGGCGAGTTATTAATCTGTATCCATAAAGTTTTAACTGAGCTCTGTCTCTACATCACAGGAACAACTTTATGCCCACTGACTGCCTGGAGGGTAGCTGGTGTTTGGAAGGGAGAGGAGAGGCAGCAGGCGGACGTCTTGTCACTGTGTACTGCAGAAGCTGAATGTTGTGTTTTTGAGGGCGTGTAGCCACTTGGCAAGCATTATGATGCGCATTTTGCTGTGTCGTCGCAGGGATGAAAGGGAATTTTGTGAATTTTGTTAAGAATAAAATGTTATAATACACATAAGACACATAACAAGGAACTCTGGTGAACCTATTTATTCATTTTATGAATGACTGAATGTAGAATGTGTAATTTGTTTTTATTTTGTCTTTTCTGTTTCTCAGCACCAGCACATCCAATCTCATCATTTACCTCGGACGTGACTCCCAGGAACTCTCAAACCCTAACGAGGTGTCCCGGACTGTTTCCAAGATCATCATAAATCCAAACTACGATGTCTACTCAAACAATAACGACATAGCCTTGCTGCAGCTGTCCTCACCTGTTACCTTCACCGACTACATCAGACCCGTGTGCTTGGCGGC
>NC_060151.1:30113020-30135703 GCF_021292245.1 Micropterus dolomieu
CCTTGATTTCCAAAGGAAATGCAAAATGTACTTTCATCAGAGAACATAACTTTGGACCACTCAGCAGCAGTCCAGTCCTTTTTGTCTTTAGCCCAGGCAAGACGCTTCTGACGCTGTGTCTTGTTCAAGAGTGGCTTGACACAAGGAATGAGACAGCTGAAACCCATGTCTTGCATACGTCTGTGCGTGGTGGTTCTTGAAGCACTGACTCCAGCTGCAGTCCACTCTTTGTGAATCTCCCCCACATTTTTGAATGGGTTTTGTTTCACAATCCTCTCCAGGGTGCGGTTATCCCTATTGCTTGTACACTTTTTTCTACCACATCTTTTCCTTCCCTTCGCCTCTCTATTAATGTGCTTGGACACAGAGCTCTGTGAACAGCCACCCTCTTTAGCAATGACCTTTGTGTCTTGCCCTCCTTGTGCAAGGTGTCAATGGTCGTCTTTTGGACAGCTGTCAAGTCGGCAGTCTTCCCCATGATTGTGTAGCCTACAGAACTAGACTGAGAGACCATTTAAAGGCCTTTGCAGGTGTTTTGAATTAATTAGCTGATTAGAGTGTGGCACCAGGTGTCTTCAATATTGAACCTTTTCACAATATTCAAATTTTCTGAGATACTGATTTGGGTTTTTTTATTAGTTGTCAGTTATAATCATCAAAATTAAAAGGAATGAACACTTGACATATATTAGTCTGTGTGGAATGAATGTACAAGTTTCACTTTTTGAATGGAATTACTGAAATAAATCAACTTTTTGATGATATTCTAATTATATGACCAGCACCTGTATGCATGTCGACTGGCTAACCCTACCTGCTAACACATCGCCCGTGTGTTGCAACGCTATTGCAACCTGCAGTGTATCATATACATGCAAAATCGCTGTTTTGCGTACAATAGACACGTCTTTTCCAAAGCGTGTATATGTGTATATATTTTTGAAATACATGTTTATATAAATAGTCTTTTATCAGATTTACCTATTGTTATGATTTCTATTTGTTCGGCTTAGTTATTAACTATAGGTAAAATCTAACTGCTAGTAAAATCCTGAGAGAATTGGCAAGGGCAGAGGGGCCGCTGCTGCAAATATTTGAGTGGCTCCAAATTTTGATAAAACTTGAGAGCCCTGCTTTTCATCCAATACAATTAGCTGTGCTGACATTGCTGAGCCTCCGGTGACAGATACACAGATAGTAACTGAAAGCAGCATGCGAGCTAACGCTGTAGCACATCGATTAATGCAGTAAATGTACTGCGATCGTGGAACGAGCATGGATTAGTTCAACCTGTGTTGAAGTAACAGAGCCTGAACATGTCTGGAGAAAAGCCACAGCCTGCATGCTGGTGTTTCTGCGTTTATTGTGGTATTTCTGTATGAAAGCGGTTGTGTTTCGGATTATGCTCGCTCATGAGTTCAAGCAAGCACGTGTACGAGCACACGCCTGGTAGCAATCTTAAAACCGCACCGCTAGTGGCCGCTGGAAACTCCATAAGGCCCCTTTAAAGTTGTATGCTCGGACCAGGGTCGGATTGGCCATCTGGCAATTCTGGCATATGCCAGAGGCCATTTGTTTAGGGGTGGGCCGGTCAGATTGGGGTTTACTTGGGCAGCCGTTGAGGTGCCCAACTATATTTGGTGACCCATTTAAGCATTTTGCAGAGAAACGCTGAGAGAAATGATCATCTAAGACTCAGACGGTGGATATTTCACAAGCACGGACCAGGTAAAGCAACAGTGAACACTTTGGTGCAGGTGCAACTGGGTACAATGTTGGTTCGGTTTCAATTGGCTTCCTCATTAACAATCCTCCTCCACGCACCCGCGGGTGAAAACTGTATTGCGGGTGTCATTTCATCCACTTTATAAAACAGCCTACTGCTGATGGAGAAAGTCAACAGGGCCGAAAAATAGAGGGAGAGAGAAAGAAAGAGGCAGGGCCAGTGCTGTGAGGAAGGATGCTACTGTAGGCCTAGCAGACACAGAGAGGGGTGTGGTAGAGGTAGGAAGAAAACAGTTGCACAAAAATGTTCGGGTTGTAATTAACTCTGCAGTAGAGCAAGACAGTAACAGCAGACAAACAGACAGAGAGCACACAGACTCTACATGCTCAGATGGACAGCCATTGTTTTAACTGCATGTATAACTTTGTTATAAATGTGTGCTCTTAAAAAACTATTGAGCATTGTGTACCAGCCACATACATGAAATGTTACAAATCTGTTAACATTGGTGTCATTTACACTGGACATCGCTTTTTGAAAGTGAAATTGGTTAAAATATTTTCTGAAAAATAGCTTGGAACAAGAAATGTTAAATCACAAATGAAAATGCGTTGAGAAAGGTTTATTTGCACAATAAGAAAGTAACTTAAGTTAAAAAAAACAAGCTACTGATTTTACTGCATTACATTTTATTTTTTTATTTTGAATTGTCACCTGCTACCTGAATTTTGTGCTGCAATTCATATAAATAAAGACATTTACTCCATAAATTGGTGCAGAAAATGTCTCCAGAATGGAGGAAATTAAGTGTAATGCTCAAAATCATATATTTCATCATCGAATATTTCTTAGAATAGTGACCAAAGTCTTTCATCACATCCCTATTCTCAGGCCTTATGTCCCCACCTCTTTTCAACACAAAGGATATTGTTTCACCATTTGCACACAAATGTAATTACACATTTGTGTGTACAGTGGCAAAACAATATCCAATAATGTATTTTATTATGCAAATTCTGAAAGTATTCATTATTGGTCACTTGATAGGCACAGGTCTTATTATATATCACCATTAGCAGTGGAATGAAATACATGTTTTCCACCAGGGCAGTAAAATGTGACGTTTAACTGCTGATCTGAGCTTCCCTGCTGTTACCGTTGCATTACCAATAATATTCATAAGCTGTCAGGAAGGTAACGGCACATTTCTGTCCACCTAACAAAGTCATTACAGAGCGCTGGAGAAGAACTACATGAAATTACAATCCAACTACATATTTTTTCTGAGCTCCGATGCTGGAAGCTGCCGTTTTATTGCCAATTAGCGATCAGCTGATTGTCATGAACTAACAGACAAAGCCAAAACAGAGCGCTGGAGAGAGAGAGAGTAACTACATGTAATTAATCCAACTACAGATTTTACACCACAAGCCAAAGCACAGAGAATAAACCAATCCAGCTAACGTTACGTGTTTTCTACCCGGGCATTAAAAGTCAAGCTGGCTGATGCTTCCATGCTCTAAGCTAACCATACGGTTTTATTGCCTATTAACTTTACTGATCAGCTGATTGTTTCAACGTAACCGGCAATGCCAACCCACAGGCTGGAGAGTAACTAGGCGACATGAAATTAATCCAGCTATTTACACCACTGACAGGGGAAACACGTCACGGCTCTCTGTGATTATGGCCAGCTTCTAGCTAAAGCTATCAGTTTTCATTTGCACCACTAAAGTCTGACAAACTTAAGTTAATTACCTGTCCAGCAGAAAACAGACTACTTCAACACCGCTTTGAAAACATCTGTCCCACATAATAGTCTTCCATTTGGGAAAATCCACAACATTGATTTCTGCCGTCAGCTGTCTTTATCTGTCCCGACTCTGTGTGGCTTCATGGTATAACGATCCACAGACTGTCGGCTCTCATGCTAAATAACACGTGTGCTCATTTCATTTGTCCAAATGACAACATGGATCTTATATTGCATTTCTGTCAGAAGATCCTCAGAAATAGTACACACTGAACCTTTAAAGTATGGAGCCTGTAAAAGGTGAAAAATTTGCTAAAATTGCTCTTTCAATTCAAAATGGCAGACTTCCTGTTGGGTTTAGGGCAGTGGTCACTAACAGGCGTACCGCGGTCCGCATCCTGACCTATTCGCTATCCTTTCCGAGCCGACCCACAGCCGATTTATTATTGAGACTTACTACCTCGTGACGGAGCATTTCTTTTTTAACCCGCGCAGCTTTTCTAGCATTTACTGTACTGGTTCAGCGACCCAGGAAACTCACAGACCAATCGCATGTGCTCCAATCGTCTCATGTGATGCTGCTCAGCCAATCAAATCTGTGCATTCCAATAAGTATTGCGAGTTAAGCCGCGAGATTCACAAGAGAAGTTTTGTAAACACACACAAATTGAGGAGACGAAAGACAAAAGAGATTTCACATGGCTTTTAATCATGAATGTACAGATTCTTACATGTACATTCGTGTACATCATTTCAAGCTACAGTTTTTATTCATTTTTTTCTGAAATTAGACTTTATTTTAGTTTACTTAAATTTAGAATTTATTATTAAAGTAGTTATTATTTATTATCCCTCCAGTTTGATGTGAAAACTGACAGTAAATATACTTGAAATATTTGATTTGACAGTCGGTTGTTGACTAAAAACATAATAATACAATAATAATGCAAGTTAGTCATTTTGATGTTCCGGACCTTTGGGAAATTTTCTCTAACTGGACCTCTTAGGATTCTAATTGAATTCCCCTGGTTTAGGGTTTGGCTTAAAGAGGCTTTTTTGTGTGGGGTTAGGTGTTACGGTTTGGTGAAACGGAGTAAGTGGCGCTATGAGTATGGGGCGTGAATCTTATGTGAGCATGTACAGTGAAGTTACAACAACTTTCTGTTTCATTGTCAATGTATTATTATTGCACAGCAAAAATTAGAAGTTGATGGGATTATTTCTCTAAAGTACGGGCCCACAAATCACCTAAAAATTACCATTCAAAATGGCCGACTTCCTGTTGGGTTTAGGGAACCACTCCCAGGGGCGTATTTGTAGGTTTGTTTCAATTTTGTGCAAAGTTTTGTGAGTTTCGTTAAGAATAAAATGTTATTATCAATTAAAAATAACAACAGTTACCGGGGTGTAGTATGTGAAAATTTTTTGTCTTTTCTGTTTCTCAGGACCAGCACATCCGATCTCATCGTTTACCTCGGACGTGACTCCCAGGAGCTCTCGAACCCTAACGAGGTGTCGCGGACTGTTTCCAAGATCATCATAAATCCCGACTATGACGCCTACTCGTACAACAACGACATAGCCTTGTTGCAGCTGTCCTCACCTGTTACCTTCACCGACTACATCAGCCCAGTGTGTTTGGCAGCAGACGGCAGCGTCTTTAATTCAGGAACGACCTGCTGGGTCACCGGATGGGGAAACATCCAAGATAACGGTGAGAATTGTTATTGTCATTTTTAAATGTATTGTTAAAATTGAATGATTGCATGTAGTAATTTAGTTTCAATTGTTGTGTTTTGCAACAACATGTTGCAAAGGCGCCATTTTTTGATCAGATTCTGATTCACACCTTTTACTGGCTTCTTCTCCATCTCATTATGCAGCCGAGGCTTCTGGGTATTGTATTGTATCTCAAAAGCTTTGAATATCCTGCAAAAGTTCCTTTGAGCTTTGCAGGAAACGTTTGCAGGTGTTTTGAGTTAATTAGCTGATTAGTGCTCTTCTTAGGTCGACATTTCGACATGTAATCATCAAGATTAAAGAGTAAAAATACATAAAAATATGTGCCTCTGAGATGTAGCAGTATGGTTGTATAGAGTAGCATAAAATGAAAATACTTAGGTAAACTATCTGTCTATCTCTAACTATCTCACAGTGGGCAAGTTCAGCACCGACAAAACGTAGCAAAACGTTTGCCCCTGGCGGCTGTTCCGCCAGTGTATGAATGTGTATGACTGGTGAATGTAGTGTAAAAGCGCTTTGAGTGGTTGAAAAGCCTAGAAAGGCGCTATACAAGAACAGAGCATTTACATTTACAAAAATATGTACGTCTCTCAACACTGTCTGACTTCCTGTCTATGGCTCTCAGCTCCGAGCCCATTGGTTCCTACTGAAGACAAACATCTTTAAAAACACCTTACAAATATATTTCATGTTTAAAAAGGCTCAGTAATTTCCTAAAACAGTTGCTGACTGTAGTTTCTATCAGACAAACAGGAGGATATAGTGCATTAGTTGGGGACTACGTGAAGTTGGAAACCACGTGAGTATTTGGGGCAGCAGGACAGTGTCTGTGGGACTGAGTCAGAATAAACTGCAGTGTGTGTGTTCATAGTGAACATGTGAACCAGGGCAGCAGAGAGTGTCTAGAAGAACAAGATCAGGCTGTGAGACACATAGTGTTGACAACAAGAAAAATACAGACTCAATTTAGGTCTCTTTTCTTTTTCAGTTTCACTTCCTTACCCAGACTATCTGCAGGAGGTTAGTGTTCCCATCGTGTCCAACAGTGATTGTAATGCTATATACGGTTTAATCACAAACAACATGATGTGTGCCGGTTTCCCCCAGGGAGGAATGGACGCCTGCTACGTGAGTTTTTCTGCAAACCACTCTTCAATCAGCACTAATCAATAGACTTTCCTCTTTGATAAAGCTTATAGTTAGGGCTGGCTCAGGTTAGTCCTGAACCATCCCTTAGTTATGCTGCTATAGGCCTAGACTGCCAGGGGATTTCCCATGATGCACTGAGCTCCTCTCTCCTCTACTTTCTCTCCCTCTGTATGCAACCTCATCCCATTACTGCATGTTACTAACTCAACTTCTCACCTTTCCGGTAGTCTTGGAGCTGTGGAGTCTGGATCTGTGGTTGCGAGTCACCTGCTGCCCCCGTGTTCTTGTTCGACACCCTCTGCCATAATTGTTATTACTAGTCCTATTGTTGTTATTATTATAATTAACATTACTATAATTATCCATATGATTATTAATTTTCAGCCTCTACCACTATTACTTTTACTGTCTGTACTTCTGTGCACATATTGTGTAGACTGCGACCCCCTACCCCTCCAGTCCTCTCTCCCTCATCCTTGCTAGCTCTCTATCTCTCTCTCCCCCCCAACCGGTCGAGGCAGGTGGCCGCCCACCCTGAGCCATGGTTCTGCTTCCTAAAAGGAAGTTATATATATATACCTCAACCTATAATAAAACATCTAAATATATAATTGTATATTACATCTTGTATTTCAAATCTGAATCTGCAAAGTAATTAAAGTACATAGTGTATTGCAGTGAAAAATTTGCCTCTGAATTTAAATTCTCACTACAGGGGGATTCAGGCGGCCCGTTGGTAAGTAAAACTGGCTCTGTCTGGGTCCAGGGAGGAGTGGTGAGTTTTGGAGTACCCTGTGCTCTGGCCAACTTCCCCACAGTCTACACCCGAGTGTCCCAGTTTCAGTCCTGGATCAACAGCCAGATTACCACCAACCTGCCGGGCTTTGTTGTCTTCACGGGGAACACTTCAAACTCTGACAGCGCTACAACCCCTGACAGCGCTACAACCTCTGAGAGCAGTTTTACCTCTGGCAGCAGTACAACCTCTGGCAGCGCTACAACCTCAGGCAGCAGTACAACCTCTGGCAGCGCTACAACCTCAGGCGGCACTACAACCTCTGGCAGCGCTACAACCTCTGGCGGCACTTCAACCTCTGGCAGCGCTACAACCTCTGGCGGCACTACAACCTCTGGCAGCGCTACAACCTCTGGCAGCAGTACAACCTCTGGCAGCGCTACAACCTCTGGCGGCACTACAACCTCTGGCAGCACTACAACCTCTGGCGGCACTACAACCTCTGGCAGCAGTACAACCTCTGGCAGCAGTACAACCTCTGGCAGCAGTACAACCTCTGGAACCTCTCACCTGGTTTCCCTCTCAGTTCCTCTGCTCTCCATCTCCCTCTTTGTCCTTTCATATTTAATTGTTTTTGTTTAAGGATTACCAAGATGTCTGGTTATAATTTTGATTTGACTATTTTTTCACTTAACTGATTAATTGTTTTGTCTTTAAAATGACAGAAAGATGTGTACGCATGTTAAAATTAGTATGTTATTTGACATTTGAATTGTAAGGTTGTAATAGGTTTGACTAACGTATTAGTAAATAATAGGGGTGTGGAAAGACACTTTGCTCACGAGACGAGACAATCATTTTGAGCATTAAACATCTAATTTCCTGTATTCATGTGAATTCGTCTGCACCAATTTATGGTGGAAACATCTTTATTTATGTAAAGGGAAGCACACTTGGCAGGTGACATTTCAAAATCTGAAACTATAACAGAATCCAAGTTAGTCCAGCTCTCAGTCATTCTTTGCTGCTTTCAGATCGGTTTCTCCTGTTGATGAACTTTTTATTTATTTAATCATCCCTGCTGAGTCAGCACACATGCAGGCATGATTTAGTCTTCCCTTCTCTTTGTGTCTTTGTTTGGGGAAGTCACCTCTTAAAGTGTGCATTCGGCACCTTTTCATCTCAATGAGAATTAATTAATAAGATTAATTCAGTTTTAATTCAGTTAGAAACTCCTGGACTTTACCTACCTGCCCTGTACTCCGCTGTGCATTGTGTTATTGCTCTGCTGATAGTTTCCCCTTCAGACTGTTTGGGACTGCATGTTGCATGTGAAACTAACCAACAACAAATTGTGATCAGGCAGAAATCTCACCAAAAATCAATACATTTTAACTTCAGCACCTCTGATAAAGTGCAGCTCACAGTCCCAAAAAGGGCAAACTTGCGCCTCAGTTTTTAAATGTTTAAAAATTAGAATCAGAATCAGATAACAGGTACAATTTCACAGACAATGAGTTTGCCTTGGTATATTGGGCACATAAATATGAAAATACAGAAAAAGTACAAAATCCAAATGTACAAGTGTACAAAAAAATGCTTTATGACCAATAAGGATTAGTGCAATAATGCAACTATACTACCTATGTGACCACTTGTCACAACTATCTGTTGTTATACATTGACGTTAGTTATACATATATATATATATTTGTTTTTCACTACATGATAAAATTGATGTTTGGCGTGACAGCGTGTGGATGTCAATCAATATAATAGTTCAATTTAAAAGTTTAAAATTCTATTGTAAAATGTAATTATTTATTTAAAGACAGAAAGATATAAAATTAGTTATTGATGAATATGATTCTGTTTTTACACTTCATCATTTAAATAAAGCTCTAAAGAATCAGTTTCACAAAGCTCCTTTTAAAAGTGTTGTATTTATTAATTTTTGGTTGTAATTAAACACTTAAAGATTATAATTACTCCAGACTCCATGAAAGTATTTTTTCATTTCTTTCTACAGGTTTTACCTGATTTATTTCTTTAAGTTTGAATTTTCTGTATTTATGCTCAAATATTTAACATTTGCTATGTGAATATCAGAAGTTTATAAACTTGAAGAATGAGATGTGATGGTGATAACATGTTTTTTTTTATTAATCAGCTATTCATTTATTACTCTAATTAATCCCTTCAGTGTTGTTTTCTCAAATTATAGAAATATCATTCAGTGTGTTGCAGTTCAATATCACAGGTCGGATTTATTGCAGGGCTGTGTAATTGGATCACATTGTACAGTTGTTGGTTTGGTATTGATGCATATGCTGTAATATCTGTGTTATGAAAGACTCATTTCATAAACTGTAAATCATTACAGCCCCATTTAGTTTTATCCGCTTACTTCTTCTTTTACACTGAAAGAGCTCTGACAAGTTTGGGATTTTGAACTCAACTGTATGAGTTTTTCAAAGTTAAACTTGCATTACATCATTGCGTTGACTATTTGAGACTTTTGTCAGATTTATGTCGATTGAACTTGGGTATATAGTAGTAGTTGCTGCGTCTTTTGAGAGAAACAGTTTTCATTAAACCATAGCAAAGTTGAAACATGGATATAGTCAACGAAATATCCACTGCAAACAAGTCATGTATTCAAATTCCAACTTAAATATAGACACTTTTGTCAAACCGTTCTCACTCCTAAGTCGTCACATATGGATGCAAGGTAAAGACCCCTGTGGCACATTTAACAGCTGATATTAAATTGTCTGTCTTAAAAGGACAAACAAAAACATTTAAAGACTGTCTCCCTTGTTCTATTTTCTCCCACATATGTGACATAATAGTGCTTGACATTAAAACGCAGAGGCATCTTTTAGAGTAGCATATGAAAAAATTAGAATACCGTGGAAAAGTTTATTGCGAGCACCCGAACCAGACTGAGAGATTAAAGGCTTCAGAAACCTTTGCAGGTGTTTTGAGTTCAATCAATCAATCAAAATTTATTTATAGAGCACTTTAACAGCAATCACAAAGTTGCACAAAGTGCTGTACCAAGAATAAAAAGCAAACATCAATAATGTATACAGTTAAAAACACTAAGAAATGAGTTCCTGTGGTGCCTTTTGTGTATTAAACAAGAGGCTCAAAATCATTAGTCCGTGTCTTAATTTTTCAGTAATTTATTAACATACAAAAAGTACAAAATATATGAAAATGACAATTAATATAGATTACATAAAGTTATAATTAAAGAAAATAATAAATTTAGAATGGAAAAAAAGAAGTGTAGTTACGATCAACTTTAGTATCCTCCTATTCAGAACCTTAGACAAAAACCCTAAAGATTACTCAAAGACCCTCAAATTCACTCAGATTAGCCTACTAGAATCATTGGACATTAAATTTAACATTATATTTATATTAAATTATATTTGCTTCTTATTCCAAATTCTTATAGAGAGATAACTGACACATTTTGTTGGAGACCTTTTCCCTTCACTCTCTGGAATCAAGTCTACCGGCCACTTTCTCAAATATAAACCCCTAAAAACAGCCACGTAGGCAACATGGCCGATTTCTGAACTGCGTCATCACAATCTTGGTGTCCAAGGTACTTTTCCATGATATTAAAGTTCAACAAAACAAGTCATTAATCTAAATATCCCTCTTATGTACATGACCCCCCCATTTCCTCGAAGAACTTCAGTCTTCCTATGAAACACACAAACCTTTTTTTTAAACTTTGATGGCAACATGGTTCTCACAAGAAATCAAGGGTGAAACATAGAAATTAAGGTAAAACAGCATGATTTGTTTGTTCTCTTAACATGAATATTCTATACAGTACATATACACTTCTTATAACATTTTGTGATAACTGTGATACTATGATAACACATATAACTTTCAAACTTCCACATCTAGATGTTTTCCTGTTACTCCAGTAAGGCTTCAGCTGAGGCCTTCACATGTGAACATGTAGTTTCACAGGTCAACATGACATTTTGCATACATTCATTTGGATATAATTTCAGTGATTACATTTTTTCCCCAACTGCTCTCTCGAGTTTGTTTTCTCATGTGCCGAGTGTTCCCGAATGTTCTTTGGAATTTGTACATCGTGTGTCACTTATCTTTTGTTTTATGGGTTTAAATGTCAAATCGACCTTCTATTTCCCATCTTGTGTATACAGAGCTGTTTCCGGTATCACTTTCACAGCTGCATTTCTCTAAAACTTTATCCTCTCATAGTTCACTGTTTTGGTAACAATGGATATCAAAGGAAACACCTTTACTCTGAAGCTTTGTTATTCCCTTAATTATTTCTTCCAACTTTATAAATGGTTTCTCTGCACTTAGACCTTTAACTACTACATTCCTCCAAATGTCAAACTCAAGGGTCAAAAGCCAGATACAGTAGAAGAGATTGGTTTTAAGACAAGTTTTAAAATCAGACAGTGAGGAAGCGTTTTTGGCACTCTCCGGAGAAGTTTGTCAGCTGACCTGAGCAAATGGGTAGGTGTATAAGGATGAAGGGGGCAAGGCCATTCAAGGATTTAAAAGTCAGTAAAAGAAGTATAAATTGAATGGGTAGCCAATGGAGTGAACTTAGAACTGGGGAGAGAGAGAGAGAGAGTTAATTAATTAGTTGATTAGAGAGTTCTTCTCTGGTTGACATTTCTGTGTAATTTACAATACAGAAATGTATTTATTCTAAAATCTTTATCAATTTTTAGATGCGTAAAGACCCCTGTGACCCCTATTTTAGATGTGTAATTTTTAGAGTTTTGATTTCCATGAGCTGTAAACACAAAAGGGCTCGAAATACTTTACTTTGTGTAAAGAATCTAGAATATATAAAAGATTCACTTGTTTTTCAACAGTTTTTAAAAGACAGTTTGGGGGGCAGTTTAACTGGCAGATAGTGGCGCTGCAAATTCAGACATGAGAACCGATCAAAATCATCAGTACAGCATCAAACTTTACTAAACAGCTGTGGCTGGAACTGACAAAGAAACACATTGTGAACATGAAAAACATGCAAAGCAGTACAATTAATATTATTCAACATATAGCCGACCTTTTTACAGAAAATATTCAGATGAAACCCCCGAAGTACATTTTCATAAGTAACTGTGATTTAAATACACATTTTCCCAAGTAACTGTAACATATTATTTACAGTTAATTTGTAATTAAATTACGTGACTAAACTACATGTAACTAGTTACTTCCCAACACTGGTAACTGGAATATAATATATATAATAATATATAATACTTTATTGCCAGGTATGTGAACATATACGAGGAATTTGACTCAGGATTGGACATTGCTCACGACGTGTTTACTCATACACAAATACAAAATCTCAAGAATAAAAATAAAAATAAAATCAGACACAGACTTCAGTGTAGACAACACAAATATACTGCACAACAGTGCAGTGAGCAGTGTGCAAAGGATGCAGGAGTATGTACATGTCGGAGGTGGATGTGATATACAGGTACATATATATGCATACATGTACACAGTGCAATGAAGCATAGTGCAAAGGATGCTGGAATAAATAGGT
The DNA here is from genome assembly GCF_021292245.1 of Micropterus dolomieu. Classification (NCBI taxonomy): domain Eukaryota; kingdom Metazoa; phylum Chordata; class Actinopteri; order Centrarchiformes; family Centrarchidae; genus Micropterus; species Micropterus dolomieu. The sequence goes on from NC_060151.1 coordinate 30,125,712, forward strand.
AATAAGTATTTTGTGCAGGAGTTATGACTTGAGGTAGGTGGATTTGGTATACAGTATCTACAATATGACAATATAAAAGTATGAACAGCACTGAAATAGAGAATGGTGCATAAATAATAAGTGTTAGCCAGTAAACAGGTGGCTGATTAGAGACACAGTTACTGGGTTATTGCTCAGGAATTGTTCCTGACACCGTGAATCAGAAATCAGCTGTTCATCAGAGCGATGGCTTGTGGGAAGAAACTGTTCCTAAGTATGTTGGTTTTGGTGTACAGTGCTCTGTAGCACCTACCAGAGGGGAGAAGCTGGAACAGATGCTTTTCTGCAGTCCTGACTGTCCGTTGTTGTCTGCTCCTGTCCTTTCTGGTGGCAGATCCAGGCTGGCACAGTGAGCTGGGTGAGTTTGGTGCTGAGGATGTCAGGAATGATGGTGTTGAACGCCGAGCTGAAGTCCACGAACAGGATCCTTGTATATGTCCCTGGAGAGTCGAGGTGTTGCAGGATGTAATGCAGTCCCAAGTTGACTGCATTATCCACTGACCTGTTATGCGGCATTCAGACCAAACTCAAATTTAATCCACGCAACGCTCTCCTCGCGGGGGTTTTATCGCTGGACAACTGCTGAGTGTTCACAAACAATGCGATAACGCGAATAAACACAACTCGCCATTACTACAGCTTAAAGATTAAGATTAAATAGCAATAAACGAGTAAAACTGATGCAGAAATAACTACAACATGATGCAGATTTGTTAAACATATGAATTCAAGCTTTGTCAGGTCTGTCAGCAGAATGAAATTGTTTTCTGAATGGAGTTTGGATCAATCAGGGCTATTCTATGCTAACTTGGTCACAGTAAAGTACAACGATACCTGGAATAAATACATAATTATAATTACATACACATGTTTTCTGAACTCACAAGGTAGTTCAACCTCCTCGCTTTCTTCTCCCAGCAATGTCCAGTTTTGTCCGGTTTTTATATAAATATGAAGTAGTGCCAAACGACACTAACAACACTGGAACCGGATGTACACGGAATCTAGTTGCTGAGAAGCTCGAGTGAAGATAAATCAACATTGTAATCCCTTCAATTTAAGTAAAAAGCTAATTCAATACAAGCAGTTAACTCTGAGATCCTCCCATGAGCAAACGGCGTAGTTGTCAGAGCAGAATCCAGTCCAACTACGGGTGTTTTTGTCCAAAAGCTGGAGCACTGCTCCCTGCTCTTTGGCAGCTCACTCTGCCTGGCCATCTCCACACAACGTTCTGAAAATGTTCTACTCACGCAAATTCATTCGCGTTGCCTTCGCTTCGCCTTCGCGTCGCCGGCACCGCCCCAGATGTCAAGGCGCCAGGACTGTAGTTATTTAATCCAGAGATGGAGGGTATTTTGGGGACCAGGATGATTGTGGAGCGTTTGAAGTAGGAGGGCAGCTCCAGTGATCTGTTTAAGATCTGTGTGAAGATGGGGGCCAACTGGTCTGCACAGACAGGATGGAGACACACCGTCTCCATCAACAGAAAACTACTTCCTTAAAGGAGAAAGCAAGCATGTAACAAAATTTACCTGAAAACACAAAACTGAACACTTAAATTAGTACTTAAATTAAATAATAAAACTTTTAACAACCTCCCTCCTCTGAGGGAGTAAACACGAGCCTACAGCTCCACACTGCTGTCTGACCCTAACTTGTCCACTGACCCCACAGGGGTCATTTACACTGGGGATGTGGGGACATGTCCCCACCACATTTTGAAATATCTGATTTTGTCCCCATCACTTTTTAAAAGATTTTTAAAATTTGTTCTGAAAAATAGCTTGCACCAATAAATGCTTTGAGAAAGGTTTATTTGCACAATAAGAAAACATGCAATGCAATATAGATTTACCTAATATAAAAACAGACATTTCCACCGTAAATTGGAGCAGAAAATGTCTCCAGAATGCAGGAAATTACCAGTTTAATGCTCAAAATCTGCTCTGTTCTGTTGTCTGAAATGTTGAAAAGTAATTATGCAGTTTATTTCTATGTGTTACAACTTACGACATACAGCCAATCACCATCTGCCACGTCATCATACAAACGTACATCCGATCACGTTATGTGACGTCACCAGCAGGCGCAGACCCCGGAGCAGATCTGACCACCCGAGCACATCTGGTACCTACTCTGGTATTCACATGAAGAAATGTCCAAAAGGCATGAACAGGGCAAAGGTGCAGAGCTCCGTGACTGACTGTATCAGCTCCCCGCTCTCCCTGGTCCTCTCCAAACAACGCTCTGAAGCCGTCTGTGATGTCTGGACAATCTCACCGCTGACAGGCTTTTGCAACATAGTGTCATGCGAATTTCTGGCTCAAGTTGAAAAATTTTGAACTCACGTGAGCCAGCAAATGTCGCAACTAGGGAATTCACATGGCAGAGCATCCCCGCCAAACTAGATATAGGCCTACCAAGTTAATTGGGATTAATCACATTGCTATGCACAAAATTGAATAATGAATTCTAAAGTAGTATATTGTGCACTTTTAATTTAAATGTACTGCTAAATACACAAAAGTGCAAAAACACTTTAAACAAATAAGGTGCTTTTTACCAGCAGTATTCCCTTTACACAGTAGCAATAAAATATTTATTGTAAATCTCAATTTAAACATTAATGTAATCAAATCAAATATTAAACCAAAGCTATTTGCCACTGCCAGGGAATGACCTTTTATCTAGCTGGATTCTAACAATTTGCCATCAGAGTCCAGTTTTCTTGGGGTTTTCTGAACAGGTATCAGCAGAAGTGTTTTTCTTTTATCAGGGAGCAGCAGAAACAGTCTATGGCCTATGTTCAGTAAGTGTCCCTGTCAGAGTGAGGTGAAGTGGTTGAGCACAAGTTAAATAGGCTACAGCTGTGTAGCGCACAGAAGCTGTTGCCAGGTTTACTATTAATAGAGCCCCTGCCGTTTCCTCGTGGAGAGCTGTCTCCCTGTCTGATCACCTGAGAGAACCTGCTGAAGCCTCCCTCCGCTGCTTGTTTGACCCCCTGTGACCCAGGGTTTGACTGTATGTGTATTCAGAGCCAGTGAGCAACGGACTTTCAAAATAATAGTAATATACATTTTTTGTCTGCGATAATAAATTTTTCAATGGTTTTTAATGGTATTTTTAATTTTTAATGGTAAAACCATTATTATTGATTGAGGTCTGATGCTAAACTTATTTGCAGACCCCTGCAGTGTATTATTACTACTTCTTCTCTTCTAACCATGGGCGCCGTATAGGGGGGAAAGTTAGGACAATTCCAAGGGCCCCTAACTGACAGGGGCACCAAAAAATAATTATAGACTAATATCAAATTATATTATATTATACACTATATAAACCATCATCATTGAGTATAAATATATTTCAAATATAATAATGAAATGAATGATCTCTTTGTTTTTACTTGTTTTTGGCAGTAAAAGTTAAAAATCCCCATTATCCCAAAAGGTAAACCACCGACCACCCCCCTGTATCTGTATGAAATGGTTTGGTCCTTCGTCATGGCACTCATCAGTGACGGTGTTTACGTGCAGTCAGTAGATGCACCAGAAACACAGTGATCACAATGTTGCCTAGTAACCAAAATCTGGTTTTCAAAAAAGGACAGAGAGAAAAGAGAGAGAGGAAAGACAAAGGACAGGATGTCAATCTGTAACCCAGTTTTTCACCAAGAGAGGTACCGCCTTTAGTCTGTGAGTGGTGTTTACCTGTGGGCTTAACATCCATAGTGAAATAAGATAGCTAGCTACAGACTAGTGTTAGCCTACATTTCATCAACATTTAATCAGTGCAGGGAAATGTTTAGCAAGATATTGATATTAAATCATTGTCCCTGCCCCTTTTAGCAGACGAACAACAGATGAGTCAGCAGCACCCCAGTCTCCCCATAACTGTAGCCTCCCTGTCCCAGTGAAGAAGGTGAGCAACATGGTGTTAATGAGTTAGCATCATTCCAGGGAGTCTGTGGGGATTTCCCCTCAAGGCTGCGGTTTTTCCCCTCTGCTCTTCTCCCTTTATACCAACAGCTGCACCTCCAGTCACCAGTCCGTCAAGCTCCTAAAGTTTGCAGACGACACCACCCTCATTGGGCTCATTTCTGGTGGGGTTGAGTCCGCCTACAGGTGGGAGATCGACCATCTGGTGACCTGTTGCAGCCAGAACAGTCTGGAGCTCAACACTCTGAAGACAGTGGAGATGGTCATGGACTTCAGGAAGAGCCCAGCCCCACCCTCCCCCATCATCCTGTGTGACTCCCCCGTCACCACTGTTGACTCTTTCCGCTTCCTGGGCACCATCATCTCCCAGGACCTCAAGTGGGAGCTGAACATCACCTCCCTCACCAAGAAGGCCCAGCAGAGGATGTACTTCCTGCGGCAGCTGAAGAAGTTCAGCCTGCCAAAGACAATGATGGTGCACTTCTACACCACCATCATTGAGTCCATCCTCACCTCCTCCACCACCATCTGGTACTCTGCTGCCACTGCCAGGGACATGGGCAGGCTGCAGCGTATCATTCACCCTGCAGAGAAGGTGATTGGCTGCAATCTTCCATCACTTCTGGACCTGCACACCTCCAGGACTCTGAGGCGAGCAGGAAAGATTGCAGCTGAACCCTCCCACCCCCGACACAAACTGTTTCAGACTCTCCCCTCTGGCAGGAGGCTGCGGTCCATCAGGACCAAAACCTCTCGCCACAAAAATAGTTTCTTCCCATCTGCAGCTAGACTCATCAACAAGGCCTCTTTCAAATAATACAAATGTCTCTGCACGTGTAAATATTATTTCATTTCATATCATATCATGCACCAACCTGGCACATAGCACATATTTGTTGTTAATTGTTAATTGCTGTTGTTCTATATTTTTATATTCTCAATTTATATATGTATGTACACAATATTCTCTTCCGTTGCAACACGTCTGCACAACACAAACCCAGAATAATGCACATGTAAATATCTGCTATGTTGTTCTTTCTCTGCAAATAGTTGTATTATTTTTCTCTATTGTTTTTATTATTCTTATTAACTTGCATTGTTTATTCCATCCATCCATCGTCAACCGCTTATCCTGCGTACAGGGTCGCGGGAGGCTGGAGTCAATCCCAGCTTACATTGGACGAAAGGTGGGGTACACCCTGGACAGGTCAGCAGTCCAATTGTTTATTACATTTTTATATATTTCTTGATTTATTTATTCAACTGTATGTGTTTGTGAATGTGTAGCACCATATCACTAAAGCAAATTCCTCGTATGTGTAAAACACTTCTTGGCAATAAAGCTCCTTCTGATTCTGATTCTGTAGCGCTGTTTGTCCTTTTTCAGCTACTGTAGAAACATGACAATACAACATGGCGACGTCCATGGAAGGGGGGACCCTTAGATATAAATCTCATTCTAAGGTAATAAAAACATAATGATTTATTATGTAAGGTCTTTACACCCCTCTGAAAACATAGTTATGGATCTTGTCTTGCATTTCTGCCGATAGATCCTCAGAAATATTACACACTGGACCTTTAAGAGCTCTTCTCTGGTAAATGTTTAGAATGATTATTGACAGAGCTTTTCATCTATACCTGCTTTAACATTGTGACTTTGGTCAAGTTTGGTCAACTTTGCTTAAGTTTTTAAACAATATTCCTGTGGATTGAGGAGTGATGACCCGACCCTTGCGGAGGGTAAATCAATCAGAAATGAAAAGCACATTATCAGTCACAGTGAACGTAGTTACTTGTTTTGATATTAAAGTACATTTAACTGATAACACTTCTGTACTTTTGCTTAGTAGTTCAGTAGGATTCTGAATATAGACTTGTAATGGAGTATTTGTACATTGTGGTATTATACTTTTACTTTCACTTACAGTAAGTAAAGGATCTGAGCACTTCTTCTGTGATGCTGTGATGCACAGATTGTAAAAACGTTACTTTGGCCTTCATGGTGTCGACAGTGTTTACTGGTTTCAAATCAAGGTCATCTGTTCCCAGGAAACACTGAGGCAGTTTAACCAGTTTGATCTGTGAGCAGACAGCAGGACTCCTCAGTCTCGGTCCAGTTGTCAGTGTAGACGGACATAAAGGGTGAATCAGTATAATTCAGCTGCTCTGTGTCACCTACTGTGTATTTTACCATCTTCATGATGAATCCGATGGAAAAGAAATGTCATTATTGTCACGTCATCATGTGAAACCTCCACGTGCAGAGTTCTTCCCAGCAGAATGTAAAGCAGTTTAAATTATCTCCACCTCGTCCATCTACAACATTGAAATGAATTAACTTATTATAATTATTATACACAGAACATAGCAGATAATTAAATGTGTAATAAAATATTGTAATATAAAAAACAAATAATATAAAACAATACATAGTTATTTATATACATATATACATACACGTACGTACACATATACAGAACATTCTGCTGTGCATGTTTTTCAATTTGCGTCTGGAAGAATGTAAACAGCAGAATCAAGATGATAACAAAGTCCATCTTGACTGGGTTTGAGCACCAAGCATCATCGACGTAGAGTCCACCTCCTCTCATCTTGCAGGAGTTTTGCACAGACAGCTCAGTACACCAGCCCCCAGATTAGGGGCACCTGCCTTGGTCACATACTGCTTTATTTGCATGTATCTATCCAGTGCCTATAAGACACAATATACTGATATTACTGTTTTACAGTTTAGTTCAGCGACACTTACTTTCACATAGTCATAGCGAAGGTATTTGACTCTCACGATCCTCTAAAATGGAACCCCGTGCAGCTGCTTCATGGTAAGTTGGTGTTGATGCAAGATGCGGGAGAGTGTCGATATACTGACACCGTTGATATTAAGGAATGTTGTGTGATCTGCAAGGATTTGTTCTCGTAGTTGATGTAGGTGGATGGTGTTGTTTGACAATAGCCAGTTCCTGTTGATGGGTGACCTGACGTTGTCTTCCACCCTCAGAAGGTCATCTGGCTGTTCTTTAGAAAATGCAAGAACATGATGTCATTGGTAAGGTTATTTTTCAAACATTCTATACCAGGGGTCTGCAAATAAGAATAGAAAACTTTTCAACTGTTAACGGACTGGCAGCAAAACACCATTCTCCTTTCCAAAGCTCTACGAGCACTTCCGGGTCTACGATGTCGCACCCAGACACAACAAGACCAACAGTCCAGCCTTTCCCAACCCGTTCAATCCTTTCCACTTAACTCACACCTAAGACTAGCCAGCCTCTAAAAATGCTCAGCCACGAACTAGCAGGTGTTGTGCAGAATGCGGTTATCACCACATATTTTTGCTGAATCATAAGGAATGCTACTTCTACTAAGTGTGATAAATTATTAATTACTCTAAATGTTCATAAAATATATACTTTGTTTCATTTATCACCCTTGATGATGAAGCATTTAAAAGCAGTTTTTGGAGGTGCATGCAATTCTAGGCAGGCATGCGAAACTCGACATAACTGGGCTGTCTTTATCTTGCTGTATGGGGTCAGCAGACTCGTTTATTGACATGTGGATGTAGTAGAACCATAGACTGTATATAAGAAATGTACGTAGTCATCGTGACGTCACCCGTTGGTTTGTGGACGGCCGTTTTGAATCCTCGAGTTTGGCCGATAGGGCGCCGCCATGTCGAGTTTTTGCAACCACAAAGTGCCCGGAAGTGACGATACGGCGGAGCTTACGGCCGTGTGCGGAGCTAGCTAGCTTGCTTAGCTAGGTGCAACTGTAACTCACGTTAACTGTCATTTTAACTGGGCTGGTAACTTTGTCTAGCGAACTACAGTCTTAAAACTAAATGTACTCAAAGTACAAACAGAGATGATGGTGCTCAGGAAGCGGAAGGAGTCCACAGTGGTGACAAGGGAGTCACTTAGGATGATGGGGGAGGGTGGGGCTAGGCTCTTCCTGAAAGTGAACAGCCAACTCCTAATAAGCTTTTTCAGCTAGTTAAATTTACACAGTGCGGAGGGTACGAGTCCGCTCTAGCCTGATTGACAGGTCGCCGACTTGTCAATCATAGATAATCCCGCCCTAAATAAATGGGACCATAATTTACTAAATGAACATCATTTTGTATTGAAGAAGACTTGAAACTAGCGACTGAGACCATAAACTCATCAGGAAAGTGTACTGGGGTAATTAGTTAGCTGAGAAGAAGGGTCATTTTCCCATTATTTCTAATGGAGCCGGACCAGAAGAGTTGCCCCTTTGTACATAATTTCAGTTCTAAAATTACAAATGTTATTGATGCCATTGCACCAGCCATGGTGAAGGTGGTCTCTGGTAAGAGAAGATCTCCATGGAGAAATGCCACGCTGGTCAGAAATCAAAAAAGAGAGTGTCGAAAAGCTGAACACAGGTGGCGTAAAAAAAAATCTCCAGGTTCATTATGACATCTATAAAGAGAGACTTCGCTTATAATTTAGAGCTGAGAAATGTAAGGCGGACCTTCTTCTCTGACATCATCACCAAAAACACTAATAATGCACGTGCCCTGTTTGCTGCTGTCGACAGCCTAACCAACCCTCCTGTGTCTGTAGCCTCTGAACTTCTATCCACCGGGGCCTGCAATGATTTTGCTTCCTTCTTCACAGACAAAATTCAAACAATTAGACAAGCAATCAGTGCCTCCATGTCAGTAACAGGATATGTCTTGTCCCTGTGTCCACTTAAAAACAATTCATATAGCATGAGACAATTTGATTCTATTAACCATAAAAACCTGGAGGACATAATACAACATCTGAAATCCTCATCATGTTGCCTTGATATTTTGCCAAGAGGTTTTTTCAAAAATGTGTCTAAATGCATGGCCTCAGATTTACTACAAATTGTCAACATGTCTCTCCTCTCAGGTTTTTTCCCACAGGCCCTGAAAACTGCAGTCATTAAGCCACTCTTAAAAAAGAGCAATCTAGATAGTTCACTAATGGGCAATTATAGGCCCATATCAAATCTCCCATTTTTAGTTTTTCAACAGCTTAGTGCTTTCTTGGCACTAAATAACTATTTTGATGTCTTCCAGTCAGGTTTTCAACCACACCGCAGCACTGAGACGGCTCTTGTTAAGGTCTTCAATGACATCCATTTAAACACTGACAGTGGCAGAATTTCAATCTTAGTATTATTGGATCTCAGTGCTGCATTCGACACAGTCAACCACAACATATTACTAGACAGACTTGAAAACTGGGTTGGACTTTCTGGCACAGTACTAAACTGGTTTGAATCCTACTTAAAGGACAGGGAATACTTTGTGTCTATAGGTAATCAGACATCTGAGCTGACAAAAATAACATGTGGAGTTCCCCAAGGCTCCATTCTGGGGCCTCTTTTGTTTAACATTTACATGCTTCCACTGGCTCAGATTATGAAAAACAACAAAATATGTTACCATAATTATGCAGATGACACAGATTTACATAACCATTTCACCAGGGGACTATGATCCCATACAGGCGCTGAAATTGGATGTGCCAGAATTTTCTTCAATTAAACAAGGATAAAACTTAAGTGATTGTTTTTGAGGTCTTTACATTGGCTTCCTGTATGTCAAAATCCTGCTGTTAGTTTATAGAGCACTAAATGGTTTAGGGCCAAAAAACATTTCTACTTCGTTACAGTGGGGGAAAAAAGTATTTGACCCCTTGCTGATTTTGCAGGTTTGCCCACTTACAAAGAATGCAACAATCTACAATTTTAATCATATGTACATTCTAACAGTGAAAGACAGAATCCCAAAGAAAATTCCAGAAAATCACATCATATGAATTTATAAAAATTGATAACCATCTGATGAGGAAAAACAAGTATATGACCCCCTACCAAACAGCAAGTATTCTGGCTCCTACAAGCCAGTTAGTCTTTCTTTAAGACACAGCCCCAATCCCAACCAATTATCTACATCAAATACACCCGCCTCACCTCGTTACCTGTATAAAAGAC
>NC_060151.1:30135723-30135946 GCF_021292245.1 Micropterus dolomieu
TCCTGCTGTTAGTTTATAGAGCACTAAATGGTTTAGGGCCAAAAAACATTTCTACTTCGTTATGAACCATCCAGACCTCTCAGGTCGTCTGGGATCAGGTCTGCTTTCTGTCCCCAGAGTCAAATCTAAACAAGGAGAAGCAGCGTTCAGTTACAACAAACTCCCAGATAACTGCAGGTCTGCTGAAGCAGTCAGTTCTTTTAAATTAAGACTGAAGACTTTT
>NC_060151.1:30135966-30149309 GCF_021292245.1 Micropterus dolomieu
TTGTCCAGGGGGTCAAATACTTGTTTTTCCTCATCAGATGGTTATCAATTTTTATAAATTCATATGATGTGATTTTCTGGAATTTTCTTTGGGATTCTGTCTTTCACTGTTAGAATGTACATATGATTAAAATTATAGATCGTTGCATTCTTTGTAAGTGGGCAAACCTGCAAAATCAGCAAGGGGTCAAATACTTTTTTCCCCCACTGTATGAACCATCCAGACCTCTCAGGTCGTCTGGGATCAGGTCTGCTTTCTGTCCCCAGAGTCAAATCTAAACAAGGAGAAGCAGCGTTCAGTTACAACAAACTCCCAGATAACTGCAGGTCTGCTGAAGCAGTCAGTTCTTTTAAATTAAGACTGAAGACTTTTCTTTTTACCACTGCTTTTAATTAAATGTTGAAGATTTTTCTTACACTGCACTGTAACTTTTACTGTCCTGTTTTCTTTTTCTTTGTTTTTAGCTTTTTATCATTGCTTTTAATTAATATTTACACAGTGGGAAATGAGTAGGTAATTGAGTGGAAAGATAATGACAGTGAGATTGAACAGAGTGAAGGAAGTGGTCTTAAATCTCACGCCTGAGTGATTTGCAGGAACCTCTGTCCACCTGTAAACGCGCCGGTGGGTCAAGAGTATAAACGGATCAAAGTGGCCTGCAGACAGACATGTCCTGGTTTCTCTGTAGTGTTTAAGGGTTTTTGGAGTTTCAGTGGACCCAAAGATTGCAATGGACCCGAGTACAGACTAGCTAGAGAGAGTAGATTAAGTGTACTTCTCTGTTCATTCTCTTTTCAGAATAATTGTAACTAAATTATTTGCTCAACCCCTCAGCCTGTTTTTATTTTCCATTTAACTCTTTTAACCCTGATTGTAACACTGCAACTTTTATTATATTTTATGTTGCTTTTAAACTTTTTTATATTTCCCTGTTGCTTTTAGGTTCTATGTAAAGCACTTTGAATTAACTTGTTGTTGAAATGTGCTTTACAAATAAACTTGCCTTGCCTTGCCCTGCTGGATTTTCAATAGAATGCAGGTTTCAGGGACTTCCGCATTCGCTTCACATTGTTGACCGGAAGCTTCCCACTTGAGTAGAACTTACCATCTTTTGAGATTCAGAGTTTGGGTTTATAGGCGTGGATGAAGCAGCTGGGGTCTGTAACCAGTAACCATTGTAACCTAATGTCCATTTTGGAGCGTTCTGAGCTGCTTGCTTTGTTTTGATATGTGCACTGCCGGCAGGAATCTCTCGTTAACTCAAAGTCATTTTATGCACGTACTAACGTGCAAGTGCATTGGGAGGGGGGAACAGCCTAACTTGAGTCGCTTTAGAGTGGCGTCCATAATTTAAACCTTCAGAAATGAGAACAGGTCACTACTATCTAATGACTATTTCAGCATCACAGTATCGTACCGTAAAATACGTATTTACTGCATACTATTGCATAAACATTTGTAGCTCCAAGCCATCCTGTTGTGGAAAGGGTCCCCCCCCCACACACACACACACACTGCTACTGTATAGTAATGCTTTGCCAAATAAATATTTTCAGTTTCAACATGGCATTGGTGTTTACAGTGTACTTTTCAACAGCTCTCAGCAGATCACTTTAACTCTAGAATATTGTATGGATATGTATAAGCCTATGAAAGACCAAGAAGCTTTAGATTTAGAACAGCAGTGTGGGCATGGTATATACAAAAATTTACCAATAGGACTAAGGTGTTTCATTCCATTTGATGCAATACTTCATTTTGAGATGTGTTTATGGCATTTCGAATGCAGTGTTTCATTTTAAATGAGATATGAGGCAATTTGTATTTTGGAGTGAGCAGTTTTGGGAATTGTGATTAGAGTTTTGAAAAAACGAGACATAGTTTTGAAAACGTGTCTGCAGTTTGCCTACCAGTCAGTCTAACCTGAAGAAGTCTCTTGGACGAGGGACGAAACGTCTTCTAGTATCTTAAACCAAGTCCAGTTGCCCTTGATTATAACTTAAGGACCCTCCTCACTGTACACACCTGAACTAATCATGTTTGAGATCTGATGACTGCTGTCTGGTAGTTGTTAGAGGAAAAAGTATCACGTACTAGTGGAAATCCTGAATTTATTTACATTTTTTACAAAGCTGTAGCAATGAAAAGTACAAAACAAAAGTCTTAAGCTTTACCTATACAAGCCAGCATGAAACAGACACGAAATAATTTCATAAGTCCATAAGTTACTTTATTATCTTATGTAAATAATAATAATAAAGTAATGATATTAGTTTAAGTGGAATAAGAGCTGAAATTTGTCAGTAAGTTCAGTTGTGTTATATCCCGAGTTTTCAGGGTGGTGAGTTTACATACAAAGTCAATGCAATGCATTTCAGTCCATCCTCCCCAGTTTGTATTTCTCTAACAGGGAAATTATTTACCCTGACTGTTAGCTGAAGACCGGGTTTAAAGTGTCACTATTCAATAATCTTTGCGTTTGAGTTTAGTAATAAATGTTGCAGATGATCACAAATTTCCACCCATGTAAATACAACATGTCAATGTAGCCTGAGACATTTACATATAAATACAAAGTTGTTGTTTCAAAAGTGTTTTCTGTTTCTTTTTGTTATTTTCAGAGTCTCAGTCACAACTAGATGGTAAGTCAAAGTTTTACGCTCACTTCTTTTTACTTCCTGTCTGTCTATCATTTTGAACAGATTTTTGGGACATAAACGTTTTGTTCCTTTCAGCCCCGCATGATAACTTTGTCTTTACTGTCCCTCTCCTCACTGTGTGGTCACTCAACAACAAGACTGTTGGAGGGCAGGCTTTGCATTTAACCACAAATCATTTTGGAATTGTTTTTACCATAAATGTAGATCATATTCACACTCTGTGGTAAAACAGTAATGCCTCAATAAGCCTTTCAAAATAAGAGCTGAAACATAGACATTATCTTTTCTGCATGTAATCTTGTGTGGACTTTCATAGTTTGGTTGGTGAAGAGTGCCTTTGTTATACAGTTCAGTATTTACATACTATGTATGTTGCAGTCCCGTTTCACTTTTGCTAACCCATGCGATCTGGAAAGATTGTAGATTTTGTTTTTTTTGTTTGAAATTGTAGCATACTTCCTAGAGATACCCCAGCAATTTTATTAGTGCTCTAAGTGAAGTTTGCATTTGCCCAGCAGGCAGCACATACTTTGCGTGAGTCCGTACGTTTGTAAGACAGACCCCTATTTGCAGTAATCTCCCATAAATTACCTTACAAGATGGCTCTAATGAACCTCAAAAACTAAGCACACTAACAACTAAGCAATATGCCGACAACAATTATTTCTGCAATTACACAGTACAAGAGAGACTTCGGCAGAAACTGGTTCCAAGTCCTGCCACTCAGCAGCTATCTCGGTAAGGCCACAGGGCAGTTATTTCGGAGTAACATGATCAGGCCCCTACCTAAATTGATGGGGAGAGAGCCATTACTGCACTTTCAATGGTCACCTGGACATAAAAACTGCATGTATTTACTCATGAGTAAAATCTGATGAAAAAAAACTTTGATATGTTTGATGACTTTTCCCTAAAATACAGTTTAAAAAGAGTTTTTCCCCACAGGTTATACTTCTAACGTGCATGCGAAAGGTTTCACGACATAGGCTTCATTTATCTATCTATCCAGAGTGCTTCTTTGTAGTCACTATAAAACTGGCATAATATGCTTCACCTCTCGGTTGTTTAAAAGCAGACGATTGGCTTGCTCGCAGGAGGGGCGGGATATGTGCATACAACCACTATCTTTGGTGTTACGGGCTTTCCCCATAGAATTCCATTCAGGAATTTAAAAAGTGGCGTTTGTCTTTCTTAGATTTTCTCTCTTTGCTCTAAGAGTGCTACAATCCAGACCATATAGGATAGCGAGAGCAGCATACATAGTCATAGTAAAAATACTGAAAACAAATGCAAAACAAATTGAATATGACCATCACACAAAGACAAATCATTTTGTATTCATTATAATTCTGGTTTTTAAGTATAAGTCCCTGATTTCTATTTGTGGATCATGAAGAGTTTGTTTGTGGATCTAGAATTTATTTGTGGATCGTGTTCACAAATTGTTGTATGTATTTGTGACTCCTAGTCTGTCTTTACAATGATGTTGACATCAATTTACAGGAGAAACAGGAGATAAAGACACACACTCCTGCCTACATCAGTGGAGCTGAGGCGGAGCAGGTGAACAGTTTCAGGTTCCTTGGAATCAGCATCACAGAGAATCTGACATGGTCATCTCACATCTCCACGCTGGTGAAGAAAGCTCAGAAACGACTATATTTCTTGAGGAAGCTTGAGAAGGCCAAAATTTCCACTCCACTAAATTAACATTAATATTAATATAATATTGGACCTTTAAAACAAATCCGAAACACACATGACAGAAGATAACACCCCAGAAAGAAACAATAGACCAACAAGGCATTGTTCTTGCAGTGGTTACATGAATTCTGTTTGTTTCCCTCCAGTTTGTGGCACTGCACCGCTAAACACCAGGATCGTAGAAGGGACGAATGCTTCTGCAGGGTCGTGGCCCTGGCAGGCCAGTCTGCACAGTTGCGGATCTCATTTCTGTGGAGGCTCCCTGATCAACAACCAGTGGGTCCTGACTGCTGCTCACTGTTTCTCCAGGTGAGCTCTAGTCCTGACACATGACCCTGCCAGCACTTTACCTGTTCAACCACAGTCGGCTTGTATAGTGTAGAGTTGTGATTTCTGAGACTGAATTCTGACTTTTAATGAATTTAAACACACAAAAACATTACTGCTAAACAAACACTTTATTTTAACTAAAAATGTAATGTAGCTTTTCATATGTCTTTAATTCCCCCTCTTAGTCTCTAATTAGAAGAAATAGTTATTGTTACTATTTTAAGATGACAAAAATGTACTGAATTTAGAAGTTATTTCAGCATTTTTTTATTTCCCTTATAATATATATATATATATATATATATATATATATATATATAATATTATTTGAACCAAATTACGTTATTACAGTATCATATAGTGTATTTCTTAGAAAATAAATTATACATTTCCAGTATTACATTAAATTGGTCATGTTATGCTCATTTTCAGGTTCATTATTTTTTTAGGGGTTGTACCAAAACAGGTTTACATGGTTTAAGTTTTAAAAAAATTTTTTTTGTCATAATACACATTGCTGCAGCACGTCTTTTCACCCTGTGTTTTGACCACTCTGTTTTAGCTACAGAGGGATGCATCTCACTTCTAAAAGATCTTTGTTGGAAGTTGCACATGTGCAGTTCCTAGTTAAGGACTACTAGCCAAACAGAAGCAGAATAGGGTGGGTCGTGAGAAGCCGGCAAAACACGGCTTCGATTCGGTTCAGCTGTACATGTTCTTGAACTAGCTTAGCAACCAAGATTGGAGCAAGAGTTTCAGAGTGGTGAGTTTTTAATCTGTAACACATTTATCTTTAATATCTAACGTTGTGTCTCTACATAACAGTAACAGCTTTATGTTCAGTGTCAGTAGTGAGAGTAGGGGTGAGGGGAGGCAGCGGGCGGACGTCATGTCGCTGTGTGGGCTGCAGCCTAGTGTGTTTTTCCATCTGTGTTTTTGAGGGCGTGTCTGACTAGCTGCTGAGCTTATGACCTGTAATGATGTGATGTAACATGGTAACAGAAAAAAGGCTGGACTAAAATTCAGCAGTTTTCAGGCAGTTCAGAGCAGTGTTTTCTGTGGGAGATGGGAACTCCCTTTGGGGTGGACTTTGGGCTTTTTAACTTTGCAAACCTGTTACATGCACAAAAAAGATACATAACTCAATAAAGGAGAGGAAAAGTTGATGTAAAAGTGGCATTTTCCTCAGCCAGCCTTTTATTTCACAGAAGGCTCCGCAACTGCTAAACTGACATTATTAAATTAAAGACGTATGCTGGGAAAAACAGCACAAACTTAAGAATTAAAGCTGCAAGCAGCGTTGGAAGGGCCCTCGTGCCATAACCACAGCGCAGTTGTTGGAGGTCGTCACAACGGCTCTGAATTACCATGAATTTAGGACATCTAATGAAAGACTTTAACGTCACTTCCTGTGTCCTCTATGTAGCTCGAGGGAACACCCGCTAATTATATGTTGTGTCCCAGTACATCAAGTGTGGACCACACTGAAATTTTCATTTCAATCAAATGACAAATCTTCAGCAGATCACTGGAGGAGACCCATCTGTCAAACTCCTGAAGTTTGTTGTCGACGGTCATCGGCCTCATCATCAGCTGGCTCTCAGGTGCAGCCAGAAAAACTTAGAGCTTAACACGCTCAAAACTGTGGAGATGACCATGGAGCCCCCCCACTCTGCCCCCCATCACCGTTCTAAACAGCTCTGTGTCTGCTGTGGAATCCTTCAGGTTTCTGGGATCCATCCACCATCATCAAGAAGGCCCAGCAGAGGATGTACTTCCTGCGCCAGCTCAGGAAGCTCAACCTGCCTAAGGAGCTGCTGATCCACTTCTACACAGCCATCATCCAGTCTGTCCTGTGCACCTCCATCACTGTCTGGTTTGGATCTACCACCAAAAAGGACTGGAGCAGACTACAACGGACAGTCAGGACTGTAGAAAAGATTCATTCAGAACTCCACTCCAGAGTCAGGAAACAGGCAGGAAACATCACTGCAGATCCATCTCACCCCGGACACAACCTCTTCCAGCTTCTCCCCTCTGGTAGGCAGAACAGTTTCTTCCCACAAGCCATCACTCTGATGAACAGCTTCATACTGTTCATATATTGTATATTGTATATTGAACATACTGTATACCAATCTACCTACCTCATGTACATAACACCACACATAATACTTAGTTCTTTCCACTCATCACACTGTGTACATGTGTACATGTATGCTTGTATACATGTGCACCTGTATATCACATTAGTGTTGTGTCGTTCAAAGAACGTTTCGTTCATTAGACCTAATCGTGTATATGACTCGGGAGGAACGGGTAGTCTCAGTGAGTGATTAGTTAATTTTCACGCATGCGTGAAGGATCTTGGACTCTTCCATTCACTCGTCACACGTCAGCTGCATGGGCTCCGTCAGCACAGGAAACAGAATTGATTAGTTCACGACTCTCAACTGTGGGTCTGCTTGACTCACACCGACTCGTTCACCGCTCACATGGGTCCTCCTCAGTCTTTCGTTCACTCGGCAGGTTGAGTGACTGCCAGCGCTGGAGAATGAGAGGCAGGTCGGCTGTCAGGTAACTGTCACTGGACTGATATTATATAGCTATTTTGTTAATTATGTGACATTTTATAAAGCATAACATTATTACAGCGCAGTGATGTTGTGCTAACTTATAGTTTTAACACAGCCGCACTGTAACTTTAGTCCTGCTAGTGTTTAACATTACAGCTAACAGCTGATGAGAGTTGTTCTGGCTCCACTTCAGAGTCCTGACAGAGTTCTACCTGGAGCCGAATTACCTCCTCAGTCTCCTCTCCAAAACAAACAGTCATTAAAACATTAAAACACAGCCACGTAGCAACGTTAGCATTAGCCGTGTAAACAGCTAACAGCTGATCCGGGTCCGCCAGAGGACGCAACGTAACTTTTCCTTTTTATTTACCAACAGAGCCGTGCTGTTGTTTCACAGCTCTTGACTGGTGAACAACCTGCAGTGTTTGAGAGCGATGTGCTCATGTGTGTTTCTCTGTCTGCAGAATCCGGACCTGATGTGGCCCATTCTGCGTCCAGAACTGCCAAACTGCTGCATTTATATGTGTTTATTTCTTTGTTCCTCTCTCTTGGTGGCTCGATCCAGATTATTATTAAATTGGTTGAATTTAATAAGGTGTGTTTATTCATATAGTGTATCAAGCTTATTACTTCAATATATTTACTGCAAATCTGATATTAATATTTTACTCATGGATAGGGACGTTAGGCTGCTGTATGAATGAGCACTTTAGAGATAATGATAGTAATTATGTACATAAGCCTTTAAATGACTGGTCTGGTTGTATACTTGGGAAAGATAAATGGAAGGATTTAGGCGGAGTAGTGGATGGTATATTGACAACATATTTCTGTCGTTTTTACATGGTTTGAATTTAGTTGTGGGCCCAGGGGGGTTTATATAATGATGATATACAGTAATCAAGAGGTGAATTTGTGCATTATACTTCACATAAAAAATTGTCAAATAAAGCAAGCCAGGCAGCGTTCCGTGTTTGAGAACAGCGCTGTTTTTTAATCGCCCACTAGAGGGCTGCAGTGCCACAATAACCAGCCTTGTTCAAATAAACAAAATGACTCAAAAGAAGATTAGTTCATTTTAATGAACGAGATTTGAATGAACAAGTCTGTCAAAAGACTCGAACTTGCCATCACTATATCACATCCACCTCCGACATATACATGATAATAACAATAATGGTAATAATAATTTTTCTCCTGCATCCTTTGGACTCTGTTCATTGCACTATTGCACTAATGTCTCAATCGGTCTGTTTTTGTTCATAGTGTGTATATATGTGTTCTCTATACTATAGCCTGTGTTTGATTACTATTGTCTTATTGTATACTGTATTATTGTCTTATTAATTATTGTCAAATTCCTCGTATGTGCAGAATATACCTGGCAATAAAGCTGTTTCTGATTCTGATGATGATTATAACACAGAACTCACTTCATGTTGCCAGTAGGTGGTGCTAGGCACTGAGTGAATATTGGCTTGTAGTGTGTAATGTGTTTCATGGCAAATCATCGATTTTTGACGCCACGCTACTCACACGCCCTTTGACAAAAACTCACCCAGATCACAGCTTTTCATCATCAATGCCTTTAGATTGCACAGTAAAACAGTGTTGACTAAAAGAAAAATACCAACTCAACATTATTGTGTCTTTTCTTTTTCAGTTTCACTTCCTTTCTCACAGTATCTGCAGCAGGTGAGTGTTCCCATCGTGTCCAACAGTGATTGTTGCGCTGAATACGGTTTCATCACAAGCAACATGATGTGTGCCGGTCTGACCCAGGGAGGAAAGTACTCCTGCTATGTGAGTCTGTTTGGAAAATTCATCAGCTTCATTAATGTTTAAATCTGCACAAATCAATATAGCTGTCTATTGATTTTTATCAACGTCTGTGTCCATGTTAGTCCCTGATGATACCTTGAGCTAAATTTAAATCTGCACGTCAAGTACATTTTGCTGCTAATACGTACATACTTTTATTGCCATAAAACCAAAACCAAAGGATCTAAGTACTTTAGTACTAGTATGTGTCCAATGTATTAACACACTTGAAGGCAATAATTGAAGTAAAAGTAATTATACCACTGTGTAGAAATACAGCCCAACCCAGTTTCCAAAAAGTTGGCACGCTGTGTAAAATGTAAATAAAAATAAAATGTGATGATGTGCAAAACATTGAAACCCCATATTTAAAAAGAGCACAACTTACCAAATGTTGAAACTGAAAATTTGATTGTTTTTGGAAAATGATTTGCCCATTTTGAATTTGATGCCACGAACAGTTGGGACAGGGTCATGTCTAACGCTCTGTTGCATCAACTGTTCTTTTAACAACACTCTGTAAGCATCTGAGGAGACAGACTGCTGTAATCTGGGAAGTGGAATGTTTTCCCATTCATTTCCCATTCAGCTGATCAACAGTTTGTCGTGTTTTACGTTTCATAATATCAAACATTTTCAATGTTGGGACTGCGGACAGGCCAGTTGAGCACCCGGACTCTTTTACTACAAAGCCGTGCTGCTGTAGTAAATGCAGAAATGGGCAGACCAGCACAACAATAGCCCCTACCACTTGTTTTTCAAGTGTACCCCTTGGCACGTCATCAGTAGTCAATGATGGCTCTGACATTAACAGATGTGACAAGTTTTTACAGGATTTCTCCATGACGACTATTGAAAACAATATTCCAATATGCCGTCCTTCACTGTGGTAATCTCTCTCTTATGGTAACGTTATATCCCACATCAAGCAATCTAACAAGTCACTAATGAAATATAAAAAACACAGCTTCATTACCAGGTAACTAACATTACTAGTTTTGAAGAAAATCACCATATTATGTTCAAATTACATTAAACTACTTACTTCACCCTACCCCTAACGATGAATCCTCCATGCACGCCGAAGTTAGTCATGGAGTTTCACAAGGATCTGTGCTATGACCAATCTTGTTCATTTTATATATGCTCCCTTTAAGCAATAATTAGGAAACACTCAATAAACTTTCACTGTTATGCAGATGATGCTCAATTATATAGTTAGCTAAATTCAAAATGTGCCCTCAGGATGTTAAAACCTGGATGACCTGTGATTTTCTAATGTTAAACTAAAATAAAAACTGAAGTTATTGTACTGGGCCCCAAGCACCTCTGTGACACATTGTTTAAAGATATAGTTAACTCAGGATGGTAGTTATCTTTCATCAAGACATGTCCTTTAAAGCCCCCCTCCAGCCAGTTTTAACTGCCGTTTTGATTAAAGTTCTTTCTCAAACAGACAATGGGGGTGTGGTTAGTAGTTGGACGTAATACAGTACCATAAAAACCAAAAACTGACCGGCTGGAGTGTTCACTAACGATATGCTGTGTTAACATTGCTACACTATAAAGTTTAGTACACTTTTCTGTCTGGCAGGATTAGCTATTACTTACCCATGATAGAAACTAATGTGCGCATATCAGCTGTTATCAATCATACAGTCGATGGTCCTGTCACACACTGCACACGATAACTCCCACTACGTTTTATGGTGCGCTTCCTTTACCGCAGGGGTGTGGGGGGTGCCAATGCATTGGTAAAACGGACGTCAGTAAAATGCATGTTGCAGACTGTATATAAGACTGTGGCATGGTAAAAGTGCGACGTGTTTTCTGTCATCTGTCCTCCAAAACTGCACGCACAAATGCCATAATGAAAATGAACAGCACACTTGATGAGGAAACTAAAAAATAAAATGAAGACCCTCTGTTAGCTAACTTTCTGCAATAACTATGCTAGCTAACTACACCTGGCTAACTAAACTAGAAAGACAAACCAACAAGATACAAGACACATACTAAGTAAACTTAAAGATGCGGATGAATAAAATAATAAACAAGGCTACACGGAAACTAAAGCAGAAAGATCAACGTCATAATGAACTAAACAAATCATAATCCCACAACCAGACACACAGACAGTACCAGACCAACCAGAGCAAACATACAGAGTAAACTAGACACAAGAAATGACTGAAACCCAAAACACAGACTAACTATATAACAGATACTGGAGAGACTACAAATACCATGACTAACTGAAAACTAAATGACCAAAGCAGAGCAGACATGCCCACGGTGTGACAAATAAAGTGTTTCTGATTCTTATTAATAGCCACGCCATCCCCATATCATCACGGAACAAGCTGTGGACTCTTAAGCCTGGAGGACACAGCATCTATTTTGACTCATTTTCACTTCGCTTCAGTCCATCTTAAATGAGCTCAGCCCACAGAGAGTGGCCAAATTTCTGGATCTGGTTTATATATGGTGTCCTCTTTGCATGGTAGAGTTTCAATTTACATTTGTGGAAGCAGGAGCGAACTGTGTTCACAGACACTGGTTTTGGGAAATGTTCCCTTAGCCCATGCAGTGATGTCCACTACAGAATCGTGTCTGTTTTGATGCAGTGCCATCTGAGGGCCCGAAGATCATGGCTATCAAGTATTGGCTTTTGGAAAACATTATTCTTAAATTGTTGAACCATTTGCTGGTGCAACCTTCCAGAGAATGGACTGGTGAATGGTGTAAAGACTTTTTATACCTAATCCTAATCCTTTGCTAGTTGACCTTAACTGTTAGTCCTTCCACCAGCTTTTCCAGTCTTTTGTTGCCATGTTGTTAAACATGTTGTTAACATCAAATTCAGAATGGGCACATTTTTCAGAAACAATCGAATTTCTCAGTTTCAACATTTCATAAGTTGTCTTTGTGCTATTTTCAATTAAATATGGGGTTTCCATTTTTTGCATATCATCACATTTAGTTTTTATTTATATTTTACACAATGTGCCAACTTTTTTGGAAACAGGGTTGTAAACATCCTGCATCCCAAATTTTACTTGAGCTAAAGTACTAATGTATAAGCACCAAATATAGCCTACTTAAAGTACCAAATGTGTGTTCATCACTTTAATGTTGCAGCTGGTAAAAGTGGAGCTAATTACTTAGTTATTTAATTAGTATCTATGTATAGATATACATAGATATATATAGAGATATATATTATATTTCAAATCTGAATCTGCAAAGTAACTAAAGCTCATGGTGTAATGTAGTAAAAAATAGCCTCATGCTCACTACCTTGAATTATACTTTCAGTAAACAGTCTGATGATGTAACAGAGATGTGTGACATCTGCAGGGGGATTCAGGCGGCCCATTGGTAAGTAAAACTGGCTCTATCTGGGTCCAAGGTGGAGTGGTGAATTTTGGAGAACCCTGTGCTCTGCCTAACTTCCCCACAGTCTACACCCGAGTGTCCCAGTTTCAGTCCTGGATCAACAGCCAGATTGCCACCAACCTGCCGGGCTTTGTCGTCTTCACGGGGAACACTTCAACCTCTGGGAACTGTTCAGCCTCGATGAACGGTACATCTGGGAACGGTACAACATCTGGCAGCACTACAACCTCTGACAGCGCTACAACCTCTGGCAGCGCTACAACCTCTGGCAGCAGTATAACCTCTGGCAGCGCTACAACCTCTGACAGCGCTACAACCTCTGGCAGCACTACAACCTCTGGCAGCAGTATAACCTCTGGCAGCGCTACAACCTCTGACAGCGCTACAACCTCTGACAGCGCTACAACCTCTGGCAGCAGTACAACCTCTGACAGCGCTACAACCTCTGACAGCGCTACAACCTCTGGCAGCAGTACAACCTCTGGCAGCAGTACAACCTCTGACAGCGCTACAACCTCTGGCAGCAGTACAACCTCTGACAGCACTACAACCTCTGGCAGCAGTACAACCTCTGACAGCAGTACAACCTCTGACAGCGCTACAACCTCTGGCAGCAGTACAACCTCTGGCAGCACTACAACCTCTGGCAGCAGTACAACCTCTGACAGCGCTACAACCTCTGACAGCGCTACAACCTCTGGCAGCAGTATAACCTCTGACAGCGCTACAACCTCTGGCAGCAGTACAACCTCTGACAGCGCTACAACCTCTGGCAGCAGTACAACCTCTGGCAGCGCTACAACCTCTGGCAGCAGTACAACCTCTGACAGCGCTACAACCTCTGGCAGCAGTA
>NC_060151.1:30149409-30168958 GCF_021292245.1 Micropterus dolomieu
GGCAGCAGTACAACCTCTGGCAGCGCTACAACCTCTGGCAGCAGTACAACCTCTGACAGCGCTACAACCTCTGGCAGCAGTACAACCTCTGACAGCGCTACAACCTCTGACAGCAGTACAACCTCTGACAGCGCTACAACCTCTGACAGCGCTACAACCTCTGACAGCACTACAACCTCTGACAGCAGTACAACCTCTGACAGCGCTACAACCTCTGGCAGCAGTACAACCTCTGACAGCAGTACAACCTCTGGCAGCAGTACAACCTCTGACAGCGCTACAACCTCTGGCAGCGCTACAACCTCTGGCAGCAGTACAACCTCTGACAGCGCTACAACCTCTGGCAGCAGTACAACCTCTGACAGCAGTACAACCTCTGGCAGCAGTACAACCTCTGACAGCGCTACAACCTCTGGCAGCACTACAACCTCTGGCAGCAGTACAACCTCTGACAGCGCTACAACCTCTGGCAGCAGTACAACCTCTGGCAGCACTACAACCTCTGGCAGCGCTACAACCTCTGGCAGCAGTACAACCTCTGACAGCGCTACAACCTCTGGCAGCACTACAACCTCTGACAGCAGTACAACCTCTGGCAGCAGTACAACCTCTGACAGCGCTACAACCTCTGGCAGCACTACAACCTCTGGCAGCGCTACAACCTCTGGCAGCGCTACAACCTCTGGCAGCAGTACAACCTCTGACAGCGCTACAACCTCTGGCAGCAGTACAACCTCTGGCAGCAGTACAACCTCTGGCAGCGCTACAACCTCTGGCAGCACTACAACCTCTGGCAGCAGTACAACCTCTCGCAGCCCTACAATCTCTAGGAATCCTTCATCCTCTGGAACCTCTCACCTGGTTTCCCTCAGTTCCTCTGCTGCTCTCCATCATACCTCTTCCCTTCTACCTCTTTATCTTTTCATAGGACATTTAATTGGTTTTGTTTAAGGATTACCAGACGATGTCTGGTTATAATTTTGATTGGGCTATTTTTTCCCTCAACTGAATGTTTTGTCTTTAAAATGACTGAAAGATGTGTAAGCATGTTAAAATTAATGGGTATGATTTAGTCTTCACTTGTCTTTGTGTCTTTGTTTGGGGAAGTAACCTCTTTAATGTGCTTGTGGCACCTTTTCACTTCAATGATAAGTTAATGAATTTTAATTCCTTTATAAACCCATGCACTTTATTCCTCCTATTATACTCCTTTGATTCAGCAGGTTTTCTGAACATGTTCAAAACTTCAGAATCTCTCCCACATATCTGTGTTCTCTGACGTGTCGAGCAGAAAGTCTTTTAAACATGTTGAATTTATTCATTTTTGACTGTAATTAAACAGTAAAAGTTTATAATTACTCCGGACTTCATCCAAGTCTATTAAAGATCATTTTGGCCTGACTCATCAAACATACAAACAATCATGAGTCTTTCTACAGTTTTTACCTGATTTATTTACCTGACTGTAAGTTAGAATTTTCTATAAGCTCATATATTAAAATTGTGTGTGTGTGAATATCAGAAGTTTATAAACTTGAAGAATGAGATGTGACGATGAAGACATGTTTCTTTTATTAATCTGGTATTAATTCATGACTCTATTTAATGCCTTCAGGTCTTTTGTCAAATATTACTAGCACCCTTCAGTGTGTTGCAGTTCAATATCACAGGTCGGATTTATTGCAGGGCTGTGTAATTGGATCATATTGTACAGCTGTTGGTTTGGTATTGATGCATATGCTGTAATATGTGTGTTATGAAAGACTCATTTCATAAACTGTAAATCATTACAGCCCCATTTAGTTTTATCCGCTTACTTCTTCTTTTACACTCAAAGAGCTCTGACAAGTTTTGGATTTTGAACTCAACTGTATGAGTTTTTCAAAGTTAAACTTGCATTACATCATTGCGTTGACTATGTAGTCTGCGTAGACTTTTGTCAAATTTATGTTGTTATATGAACATTTGAGTTTGACAGAAACAGTCTTCTTTAAACATTGGAAATTTGAAACATGGATATAGTCAACGAATTATCCACTGTAAACAAGTCCTGTATTCAAATTCCAACTTAAATATAGACACTTTTGTCAAACCGTTCTCACTCCTAAGTCGTCACATATGGATGCAAGGTAAAGACCCCTTAGCGTCATAGGTCAATGCACTGGGGGGAGTCCTGTAGAGTTGTTTTTTAACGCTAAAGGTAGTACAGTAAAGTAAAGCCCATATGAGGAGGTGGTTGGGGTGAACAGGTGGGCCAGAAACCGGACTTTCAAGCAGGAGAACGGTGTTTGTTTCCCGTGTGAAACATAAAGTCAACAATGTTTTTATCAGTTACATAAGTTGCATAGCTTACCTAAATTATGCTCAGTGTCTGGATTGGGCAAAAAGCCAAGGAGTAGTGTTTAAATATAGTTTTTGAATTATAAACGCCCAGGACATACTAGACCTAAGGAGAAGAAAACGATAACCACAGAGGGGGAAACTAAACAAGATGTTAAAGAACCAACTTGTGGAGAAAATGCAATAGGAATTCAAAAGAAAGGATTGTTTTGTTAGGCCTGGGTGGAGGGGTAACTAAACCTATTTAGGTGGAGTCTGGGGCTTAATTATACTCACTTATACTACAGTCCTTGCAGAACTGCAATAAATATTTCAGGAATGCATATATTTCAATAATTGTAGGCCCACTTGTTCATAGAGGACGACATCTTATTGACTGTGATAAAAGGAAAACATGCTTACCACTTGAATTTGACACTAATAGTTTAATTTCAGTGATTGATGGTGTACTAGGGCTTGAGGCGGTGGGGGCCAATCATTGATTACATTGTGGTTTAATTAATATCACATATGAGGAACCTACCCAGCAGCTAGAGTTTGTAGTTTTTTGACAGATTAAATGTTTCTTGCACGATTACAATCCAGCGATGACTCAGTCCAGATCAAGTCTAGGATCTACAATCAAGTCTGTATGCTTCTAAAAGACTGAAACGACTGAAGGGAGCAGATTTACTTCTTCAAACTGGTTTTCAGTTTTCAGTCAGATGTCTTCCTGTGCAAAAGATAAAGAGACTGAATGTCATTCACTTTGTTCCAGACTGAAATATCTCAAGCGCTGTTGGATTGATTGTGATGAAATGTGGTTCAGACCTTCTTGTTCCCCTCAGGATGAACTGTAAGAACTTTGATTGATCCTCTTACTTTTCATCTAGCAATGTTGACATTTCTTTTCGTTAAATATTTATCTATCTAAACTATTTGATGGATTGAAATGAACTTTGAAGATATTAAAGGTCCCTATAGGATACGTTCTAATACCCATACTTGATCCTCTGACTTTTCATCTAGCGCCTTCATCAGGTCAACATGTCCAACACTTTGATTTGTGACCAAATACCTGCAGAACTAATGTCATTGCCATCAGCCTCAACTCTACGTTGTGTTTACTGCTAATTAGCTACTGCTAGCATGCTAACGCGCTAAACTAAGATGGTGAACATGGTAAACATTAGCCTACACCTGCTAAATATTAGCATGTTGATGTTACTGCAGTGAAATATGTTTCTGCTGAAAGAACCACAAACATTTTAATAGCAGACATCTTCCTGTCACAAAAGACTGGTGCTTTATTACGTCATCATAGTAAAACCAACTGATAAAAATGAACATAGATCAATAATTCTCCCATGTATTTCCACCTACAACTGATCCTGAGAGAAGTGACAGAACGTCGTCTCTTTTAGCTCCTTTGGTCTTTAATACTTGTTGTTGTTGTTCAAACATGGTTGAATGTAAGGACAATCTTTGTTAAAAAGATTAACCTGGAATGTTACTGTGGGGCTTCAGAATAAATGATCCCAGCTCATCACTCTGTCAGTCACCTGAAGCATCAGATACAGTCTCTTGTTGAGTGTTTTCCTCCCGTCAGTCTGCGCCGAACTCTGATAAAAAGAGATGAGATGAATCCCTTAAAAGGAAGAGGAGATGAAGGTGAAGGTGAAGCTCAGCCGAGGAAGGTGGAGATGAAAACGCTGGTGTCCAGGTTGAGGGTGGCGTGCCACCAGCGGTCAGGGAAATACAGCACCTGAAGCAGAAACACCCCGACTGTTAGAAAACTACAAAACCACTCAAGCCATCTGTAAAGTTTTAACAAGATGCTTTTTTGTTGTTTGAGTTGTTGTGGAACATAATTATGTTGAGGCCTCATTTTCGAAATATTAAAGTTTTAATATTCAGATGGTTGTTTTAGTGTCACTGTCACAGTTTGGTCTAAAGTCCTGTCTGTGTCCTGTTTTATTTTGAAGCTGTTCGTGTCTAGCTTAGCTTCCTGTTTTGTCCTGATTATTTGTCGCCCGTTCATGCTCATGTGTTTCTGTATATATTGAGGTTGCTCATTGTTGGATTATGTTTTCTGGTCATGAACCTACCACCCATTGCATGTAATCCTCATCTTCTGTTTTGTGTTGGATTAAATTTTGCAAACTGTAACAGTGACTGCGTTAAGACCAACATTTATTTATTTTACCAGGTAGGCCAGTCAAGAACAGAGTCTCATTCTCAACAGCGGCCTGGCAAAGATAAAGCATAATTGTGCAGCCCTACATACAGTTTCAGATTAAATACAGAAAGTACAAAATACAAAAGTACACAGTAGAGACTCTGTATACAGTTTGTGCAAAGTGAGGACAATATAACAGAGGTGGGAATAAATAACACTTGAGTTTGCCTTTGCACAAAGGTATAGTGCCGAGGAGCATAAAAGATTACCAGATAAAGGTGCAATACGCCATACACATAAAACTACACACTGAATACATAGAATACAAAAATACGAAATGCAGTTGAGAGTCTTAAATATAAATGCTGAGTCTATACACAGTTTGTGCAAGGTGATGTCTACTCAGAGAGGAAGGTCAGTTGGTATGCAGAAGTGGAATGGCAATAACAGTATTGAGAATAACACCTGTGCAAATGGTAGAGTATCAAGGAGCTTAATAAGATATTGCAACTGTAATAATGAGAGTGCAAAAACACCATGAGGCGAGACACATCTGACACCCGACAGTCACCATGAAGAAAATCTTTCTCATCATTTAGTTTGTTGACTTTTCTGTCTCATTTAGTCTGTTTCATTTTTTAATAATTTATCATAAAATCCAGGTTGGAAAACCAATTCTGAAATAAATCACATTTACATCTGAAAGTTAAAGAATTTCTTCAATGGGATTTTATTTTCTGGTTTCTTTCCTCCTCAGTGACTCAGTGAGTATCTCTGGGTTTTAGGCGTAATAAGACGTTTGAGGACGTCATCTTTGTTTTTCGAAACACTGATCTGCATTTTTCATTTTATGAACCATCGACTAATCGAGAGAATAATAAACAGATAAATCAACAGTGAAAATAATCATTAGCTGCAGCCCTCCTACTAGCCAACAGTCTTCTTCTCTTAGCTGGCTGGAGAAACCATTTAAGTGCTTTTAAAGCTCCACAGTGAACCTTTAAGATGCTCTTATTGTAGAACTGAACAGACGCTAAAACTAATGAAATAACCGAAAACTACTTTTAAAAACTGCACTCCGCTTCACAAATCTCTTCCCTGTGTGTGTAAAAGTCAAAGTGTTCACCTCTCCGGGTCTGATGGTGCACTCCAGTGGAGCCTCGTCCTCGGGCAGGTGGGGGTAGGTCTCCGTCACCCAGGACAGGGTGGTGCGGTTCGGGTGGAAATGAGGCTCCTGATCAGGCGGGTACAGGAACCAACGCTGTGTGATCACAAGAAAATCAATCACGGACTGAAGTAAAACTGTGACATTCATCTGTGTTCACGCTTCAGCCGAGGAATCGGACAGATTCAGGGAGGATATAACTAAACGGGACAGAGAAGGAAAAAAGACAGTTTACCTTCCGACCATAGATGACCTCAGAGTAACCAGGACCGTGCCAGTGAAAGGGGACACCAGTTCCAGGACCTGGAGAGGAAACAAGAGCTGCAGTCTGAGCCTCTCGTCCTTTTGATATTTAAGATTAGATCTGAGTCACAGAAAACAAAACTACAAGACTTCAGATGTATTTTAGAAATCAGTGTTTGGATGTCACAGAACTTTTTGCAGCTCTAACAGGAGAAGTTCTAAGGCTCAGCAAGAGAAAGTTAAACTCTTCAGGATTTATGCTGAGCCGACAGGTGAGAAACCTCCTGTTATCTTTAAATTCAGGGCTCATGTTGGGTTTGTCACCAAATCAGATGTTTAGCCACCCGAGCTGCTTCAGGGACGGTCCAGATTGGGGCTGGTGACAAATCCTACATGAGCACTACAGTTGAAGATGACACGGAGGTTTCTCACCTGTCGGCTCAGGCTAAGTCCTGGTGAGTCTAACTTTGCGCCCAGTTTCTCTCACTGCCGGCTTTCAGTCAACTCCACTCTGCAGGACAAACTCTGACCTGCGATCCCGAAGCTGAAGGCTCCGCTGGTGTGAGGCAGGACGTACGGCGGCGCCTCGTAGTGCTCAAACAAACTCTGCCACTCTGTGAAGTTGTTGTCGCCAAAGAAATACAGCGTGTCTGCAGAACAGAGAAACTGAATATAGCACGTCTGCAGAGGTACAAATATTCATCATCACCTGCGTCACTATCAGGTCAAAACATCCACCTGTGCTCGATGGGATTTCATGTTTATTTCTTTGTTATTCTGATCTTTCTTCTATATATTGCTGCTCCCTAGAGGTTAATGCAAAAGTCTGCTGGCAGGTGAAAAATATAATAGAATATAATGCAGTAATCAGCAGCTTATTATTGTTTTTAGCTTAAGTTACTTTTTTTGGACAACACAGTTTTCTTCTATATTTACGTCGCATTGCCGGCTTATTGTGCAAATAAACCTTTTTCATAGCATTTTTATTTGTTAATTAACATCTCTTGGTGCAAGCTATTTATTCCCTACAGGCTGAGCTACTCCATGCTTACCGCTTCACCTCCACTCTCCTCCTGAAGTCAAAGCTAAAATGCAGGATGGAAAACGGCCTTCTGAGGGAGAACCGCGTTCTTACTCACCGCTGCCGAGGGCGTCTGCAGACTGAGGCCTCAGGAAAACGTCCACGTACTCCTGGAAAGGGACGTCCACTGGACCAAAGCGATCAAAGAGTCAGCGAGTGTTAAACAGATAAATAAAGGTCACCTGCAGCCTATCACAGCAGAGCACGGGGAGCGTTACACATGCATACCTTTCTTGTATGAGTACGTGTTAGCTGTACTGAGCCGCACTCTCCGGTCGCCATATTCTTCTAGTAAACTCGACCTGGAGCACAAAGACCTGAATTTCTAAAACAGAGTCGGTGTGTTAGTGGATTCACTGCAGTGACAGTCTGTGTGTCGAGGAGGTTTCTGTTTGGACGTTCAGGTGAAACAATGTTCAGACTCGCTGCTTTAATTTCACCTCAGACACTACTGTAGTACTACTGTACTCAAATACAATCTGCGGAAGAAAACACAAGGAAAAATGCGTCCTTGTCCTGATTCTTACATTCTCTTCAGTGCCGACAGTAGCGGAAAGTAACTTGAGGTACTTGTACTTTACTTGAGTATTTGCATTTTATTTATTTTCTTCTTCTACCGCACCACAACTCAAATACTGTACTTTTTACTTCACTACAGTTTAAGTTACTTTTCAGATTACTGTTTCTCATCCACTTCCTGTCCAGTGAAAACCACGCATCTCCAGATGTGCTGATTGTGAACGTGATAAACTGAAGGACGAAGTGTTCCTTTATGGGCTGAATTCATCAAATATGAAAACACATCGTCAATATTATATTTTAGATTAAAACTCCCAAAGGTACATAAAGTTGTTCAAATCAGCTCCACTTCAACCAGCTGAAGTACTGTTTATATGTTAATGCATCAAAAAGGATCAAACAGCCCTCACGGAGTCCATTCTACATAACAGTAGTACATTTTGTTTATAATACGTGTGTACTTTGACTGAAGTAAATGATCTTAGTACTTCTTCCAGCGATGCTCGCTGGATGCATTTAAGGAAAGATCTACCAGGTTCCACTTTTATATAAAACACTAGGCCGGTTTTAAAGTCTGCATATTTTTCTAACGCCAATAAAAAAAGTGGATTCCAACTTTTTCATGGTCTGACCACCTCATCATAACCTCCTCGTGGACAAATAAAATAGCCTTCAGCGGGTTCATTTCTGCACCACCATGTGGTGTTAAGTACCAATTAGGGTCTTGGCCAATCAGGGAAGGACACCAATGACCAGCTGTCTCCAGCGTCCTGCTCTGTCAGTGTGTTGCTGAGAGCAGTTGCCTGCTTGACAGGATATATTTGATCTCCTTTCAGGAAATTCATCCTGGATTCATTGTTTTGAGAGACGTCTGCGGACTGACAGATCCTGAGACTGTAAGTTTTTACAAATAACTCTGTTGTTAATATTTTATGCTGATGCCTGTGATTAAGTTAAAACAATCCTCTCTTATTTTATTTAATAACTCAGCTCCACTCAGCTCCAGCTAAAAGGCTTTAGTGACTTTGCTTTCATTTATTTTCTGTTTAGTTATGTTGTAGTAGTTTCATGCAGGTGGTAAATTGTACTGGTAACTGATGAAATGATTAATGCATGATGTTCCTACTTTTAATTATGCTGCAGAGACGACGCGTCAGTTCACAGACATGGATCTGAACTAAGTCTAACACAGAGTGGCCTGCGTTATATGTGAGTGGTAGTTAATAAAGCACCATTTGAGGACATCATCTGTGGCAATTGCCAATTCATTCAAGCAGCTACACCCAGTTTGGGCTCAAACACCTTCTCCCATCACAGCCAACGCAAAGGATCATTTTGATATTTTTAAACCTGAAACTAAATATTTAAATACGTACCGTGTTGTCAGTCAGACCTCTGAGGATCACCGGTCTGCTGTAAGCATATCTGGGAAACAATGACACGTGATCAGCTGGTTTGAGTCAGCAAACATGTTCGATCCATAAAGGAGCACCAAGCAAGTTTTTAATAATATGAGCATAACTCTGAGACAGATAATCCTGCAGTACATTAATCAGCAACAATTTTGAGGGTCTATTAGTTGTTTTTGTGACATTTCCTCATCGTGGTGAATTAAGGATTTATTTTGACCAGACCAGAGTTGGTGAATGTTGGAACAATGAAAAGTCTAACAATAAATTTGAATGTTTTGGATTGTTGGCAGGACAGAACAAGCTTTTTAATATGTAAATGTGGCCTTTGGGAAATTGTGACGATTTTCTTAACTATTTCTGGAAATGTTGCAGACCAAACGTTGAATCAGCACAGTCACTGGATGTTTAAGATGCTTAGTACAAGACTGTGGAGAATACAGACAAATCAAATATCTCAATATTTTTGACCAAATGTCTCAGAAGGTCTGACAAACTCAGAACATCACTTCCCAGTACAGCTGACTTTTACACCTAAACATATGTATGTTATAGCATGCTATTATTATTTAATATTTAATGGATTCATCATCATCACCAGCTCCAGGAAACATCAGATTGTTTGTCATACGAACCTTTCGATGAACTGTCTGTGTGAGAGAGAAGCGCTGTCCAACACATCGATGTTACAAGGACCTTCATCCTGCAATCTGAAGTCTGAATTTAATGACCTGAACAAACAGACATGAAGAGGAGAACAAAACATAACGACATCACAAAGTGGGCTATGCACTAAACAGTGTGTGCAGATTACCACTGGAATGAAGTCTATGCAACACATCACTTAACTTTTCTCTTCTTTGCTTTTGGATTCAAGTTAGTTCAATTTAGTCAAACTCATTCTTATTTTCAACATGGATTTTTCTCTTTTTAGCCCCTGTGACTTCTACCTCTCGGTGGTAAATTGAAAAGTTGCTCCTTGCCGTCTTAAACCCTGTGACGTGTTTACAAATGACTCCTTATGAAGGTAGACGTTAAAGTGACCGAATTTTAAATGGAGTTTGGTGTGAAGTTCCGTCTCCACAGCAGGTGTCGGGGATAAACTGGGCCACATTTTGCTCGTGGTACAATTAATTTTATAGTAAAAAATCACCAACTGTAAATTGCCAACATTACATTACACATAACCTCACACATATGTAGTTTTAGTGTAAGTGAGCACATTGGTTGAGACTCACCAGCCGCCTCCGTCACCTAACGGATCCTCCGCCTTCAGAACGATAAAACATAACAGGACAAACTGTGTACATGTGTTTAACACAGCCGAATTATATTCCATTCAGAACTGAATCAGCGCAAACGGAAAGAAAACTAAAATCAGGAGGAAATACAGTCGATTTACGGTGAATTTCATATATTAACCCAAAGCATGAACTGCCCTCTCGCTTCCTGTTAGACATCCAATCAGAAAACCCCACATTAATCTGACGGTGTGCTGCGTTCAGGTTCCGTGGGAACTATGAACATCTAGCGTCGATATAGCAGTGTAAAAACATTTTTAATACTAAAAGCAACATAACTGCCGTAGGTGACATTTACACTGGGGACATGTCCCCACCACTTTTTGAAAATGTCGGATCCTATCACTTTTTTAAAAAGCGTAATTTGTTAAAAATGTTCTGCAATATAGCTCGCAGTTAAATAACAAATGGAAAGGCCTTTTTAAAAGGTTTATTTGCACAATAACAAAACATGCAGTGCAATTAAAATATAGAAGAAACAAACATGCATTGTCCAAAAAAAGTTAGTTAAACTTAAGTTTAAAAAAAATAATAAGAAGAAGAAGCTACTGATAAGATGACCCAAAAACGTGCAGCACCGATCAGTAACTTTAACAACTTCTATATGGCCAAGTTTTCCGTTCTCTCCCTGTGAACATGATAACAGAGGAGGGAAGACTAAATTACACCTGCATATGTGGTGCCTCAGCAGGGATGATATTACATAAGAACAGCTGA
This sequence comes from Micropterus dolomieu, assembly GCF_021292245.1. NCBI lineage: Eukaryota > Metazoa > Chordata > Actinopteri > Centrarchiformes > Centrarchidae > Micropterus > Micropterus dolomieu. The sequence continues at coordinate 30,160,343 of NC_060151.1, forward strand.
TCTCCAGGAGAAACAGATCTGAAAACTTACATTCTGTTATATTTATCTATTTTGAAATTCCTTTTACATAAATAAAACATTTCCAGCAGAGATTGGTGCAGAAACTTTCACCAGAATTCAGGAATAGAAGTGTTTAATGATCAAAATTTCCCTTAAGATTGTAGTATTGAGGTATTCTACTTAAGTAAATGTAGCAATAACACAATACTAGTACAAACACACTAGAAGTAAAATTCAAATTGCATTCAAAATCTTAAAAGTAAACGTAAAACTAAGAAATTAAGTAAAACTTAGTTTCCCACATTCTGGAGATTCAAAATATAATAGAATATAATAGTAATCAGCAGCTTTTTCTTCTTTTTTTTTTTTTTAAGCTTGCACATTTTTATTGTGGAAATAAACCTTCCTCAAAGCATTTTTATTTCTTAGTTAACATTTCTTGTTGCAAGCTGTTTTTCGGAACATATTTAACAAACGCTTTCAAAAAGTAATGGGAACAAAATCAGAATGAAATGTATCTTTCAGTATCATATTGATTAGGAAAAAAGCATTTATTTAACATAATACAGTGAAACGGACGGATAAACCAAACTGTCTTTGTGTTAAATTGTATTTCAAAAGGCTTTACTGACAATAACATACCTGACCCTGCAGAAATCCCAACCTCTCCCAACTCAGCTATTTAACCTCTGCTCATGGCTGTTATGAGTTGTCATGGTCACTGACGTCACACTGAGTTTAGCAGATATTTATGAGAATCTGGAGCCACTGAAATAATGATACACTTTTAGTGTTAATGAATTCAACAATTTCTAAAAGGGCTTTTTGATTTGTTAAAATAACGCATTGTAAAACTGAAGGTGAAATAATGTATTCATCATTAAATAAATATGGTTCTTTATTCTTTTTATATTAATTTAAATGAATGATGAAAACTAAATGTTAAAGAAATAAAACAAATGTGACAACTGTGAGATGGACAATTAGAAAATGTGTTAAATTAGTTACATTTAAAAGCCTTTAAAATCTTTAATAGCATTTTAAATTTAAATTCATCATTAAGTGCAAAATAACAATATAGAGTCATTTACTGTTTCAATTATCTTTTATTGTGTCTTTGAATTCAAAGTTTTTTATAGTCTGTAGTGATGATTTAAATTTTATTAACTTTTTTTAAATGGATCAGTTTATTTAGCCAATTACAACTAAACACTAAAGAACTACGATTGACGCTCCATAAATTTGATTTAACTATTTTGTTAATTGATTTTACAAATGAAATGCAAACTTTTTTTCTGGTTCCAGCTTCACTGATGTGAGGATTTACATGATGATGAACTGAATCTTTGGGTTTTAGGTTGTTGGTCCAAATCCTTTTGAGTAAATTGGGCTGTGGACATTATAAAGGACATATTTCTCTGTTTTCTGCATTTTAAAGACAAAACAATTTAAATCAGGTACAATAATATGTGTACAAAACCAAGTTATTATCACATTATACTTCTATATTTTTTGTGCAAAACCTCCAGCAAGTTAGACAAAACAGAGAAAGAGACAGAATGATGAATAAATTAACGGAGAAAACAATCAGTAGATTAATCAAAATGAAAACATTCCTTAGTTGTAGCCCTCGTTTTTTAAATCAAGTGTCAGTACACCAGTTTCTGATCTCTCTCTTCTCCTCTATTGACTATTGTGCAAAACTCCAAAACAAGAAGCTGAGCTGGAAACAGGTGGAAATATTTAATTCCAGGAGCAGATTTTTTTGGCTTATTTTAAAGCAAATTCATCTCAAAATGCTAAAAAAAAAAAAAAAAAACATGACAGAGATTTTGACCCTGGTGCATTAAATCATTAAACGTCCTATGAAAGGACAAAGAGGGAGAAGGGAACAGGTAGGATGGCCAGCAGCAGAGGAACTGAGAGGGAAACCAGGTGAGCGGTTCCAGAAGTTGAACTGTTCCCCGTGAAGGTGACGAAGCCCGGCTGGTTGGTGCTGATCTGGCTGTTGATCCAGGACTGATACTGGGACACTCGGGCGTAGACCCCTGGGTAATTAGCCTGGGCGCAGCCATTTCCAAAACTCACCACTCCACCCTGGACCCAGATCGAGCCGTTTTTACTCACAAACGGGCCGCCTGAATCCCCCTGCAGACGTCAGACAGGCCGGTTATAGTACAGTATATCCATTTAATGCTACTTCACAACATCTCAAAGGGAAATATTTCGCTTTTTACTTGACTACATTTACTTACTTTACTTTCAGATTAGAAATACAAATTATAATCAACTGATACATTATAATGTATTATAAGTTAAAGGTTCTGTATATGAGACTCTGAACATTAATATAGCAGCAAACAACTATTTGCTGTGTAAAGAAATAGTGGAGTAATGACATCCTGAGCAGAAGATGATGCCGAGCATTTTAGTTTTTTTGATGGCGATAGAACAGCTGTTTCCTTTCTCATCTAATACGGTGAATTAAGGATTTATTTCTACCAAACAAGAGCTGGTGATTGTTGGAAAACTGAAAAGACTAACAAAGACAGTTTTGGTGAATTTTAGTTTGTTTCTGTCAAGTTTTTCATAGTGAAGTGTGTTTTTACAATGATCTGTGAGCTAAAATTATTATTTTTCTCAGTGGAGTCTGGTGGGCCGTAGCGTAGGTTTGTTTTACTCTGAGTTGCTGTGAGAGATCTGGTGGCAGTGAACGTCACAGGTACTTAAAGTTAAGACTTTTACTTTCTTAAGTAAAAGTCTTAAAGTTGTACCACAGTGTAGAAAATATACTATTACAAGTAAAAGTCCGGAATTCAAAAATTTTACCTCAGTACACCTACAGAAGTATTATTGGCAGAGGGTGGCTTCTTAGGTTTTCTCAAACGCCTGAAATCTTTTAGGTTCCTAAAATAACTTCTACTTTGTTTAATTTCCCCTCAGTCTCTCTGACTGGACCGGCAAATAAATGGAGCAAAAGTTCTGCAACTGGAGAAATCTCGCAGTCTAGCCTACAGGTCCACTCGAACATTGTCATAAGGGGTTGTTGCTGTTTTAGGTTTTGGAAAACATCATGGTACGGATTAAAATAAATGCCACTTTTTAGGTGTCAGAAATGGAAGTTAGTCATCCTCAGCATTTGTTGTATTATGGTTTCACAATGTAATGTCTGTAATCTTTGGTTTGCTGCTCAGTAATAACATTAGCAGAAACTTGATCCCAACTCACAGGTCTTTTGTTGCTGAAAACATCTAGAGCATAAAAGAAAATAGACAAACGGAGGACGTCTGCTCTGGCACTGTTTTGAGTGTGTGAGGTGTACAAACACGCAGGAGACGGGGAAAGGGAGATCTGTGTGGGCACATGAGACACCGCTGGTAGTAGCCTACCAGTTGGTCCAGGGGCTTCGTCTTAATGATGGTCGGTTAAAGTCTTATTTTAGGTCGAGTCGGGGACGGTTTGTTGCAGTCTCCGGACAATCCAAGAAACTGTAAACTTCTGTGAGCACAACTGAGGGCCCGTCTCTGCATTCAAATTGCGAAATATTTTCAACTTCAGAAAAAGGGTCGGACTGGTAGAAAGGTTAAGGTTGCTCTACAGGATGACCGCCTAGGTTTGGACTAAGCCCCAAATGTTCACAATATCTTCCTCCACCTTTTGAGTGGTGTTAATCTGAACGTCTTCTAAGAAAAAAGAGTCAATCTTTTTGAAGTGATTCCAGTGTCTTCTATTGACAGAAATATTGTAGCCCCAAGGTATCATGGACTGAGAGTAACGTGGATACAGATGGTGGATAAACCCGTCTGGCACCAGCGTTATTTCTGTTGATCAGTGCAGCTTTAAACGGGTGTATTATCACTTGATGGAGGAGTGTTTTGCTGACAGACTCACCTGGCAGGAGTCCTGTCCTCCCTGGGTCAGACCGGCACACATCATGTTGCCTGTGATTGCACCACCGTAGTTGGTATTACAATCACTGTTGGACACGATGGGAACGCTCACCTGCTGCAGCTTCTGCGGGTAAGGAAGAGGAACTGAAAATGGAAAGGAGATATGAATGTTGAGTCTGCTTGGAATTTGTGTTTCATTCAAATAGTTCCCAACAAATGTACTATTTCCTCCTGTTTGTTTGATTACAAAAATTAGTCTTTTTAGGTTGACTTTGACCTGGGGCACCTCAAAATCAGTGCATACCTGGTGGCTTGGAAAGGTAGAATTACTTCCCTGTGGGGAGTGTGCCTGGAAAAGCTCCAAAGGCCGAGCTCCCACCGGATGTCTGAGCTCCTTATCTCTAAAGCTGAGCCCATACACACTGTGGAGGAAACTCATTTCATGATCCATAACCTTATTCTTTCTCTCACTACCTAAATAAAATAAAAAGCTTTGCCTTCAGACTGGGCTCCCTTTCAACCCCTTCAAGATCTAAGTACTTCTTCCACCAGTGAATGTGTGTTACACATGTGGAATCCACTGGAAACCACTAAAGTCACTGGTGGAATAAGTACCATGATCCATTACTCAAGTGAAACTCCTGCATTCAAACTTTTTTGAAAAAAATTGGCATCAAAGTACCAGAAGTAAAAGCACTCATTATGCAGAATGACCAATTTGAGAATATTATATATATTGATATCAGACCTCCACTGGTTTTATTTGGGCTCTTTTAATGAAGTCATCTTGTTTCCCATCTCCTCTGCAGTGGTTCTGGTTTTGCTAAATGTGTGGTGTCGTTTGCAAAACACACTAAAAACTGAATTCATCCATTCAATCATTCACAATTACCAATAAATTTAAAACTGACAAAATTAATTCTCACTGCCACTTTGGATGGCTCCCCATCCGGTGACCCAGCAGGTCGTTCCGGCGTTAAAGACGCTGCCGCCCGCCGCCAGACACACGGGTCTGATGTAGTCGGTGAAGTTAACAGGTGAGGACAGCTGCAGCAAGGCTATGTCGTTGTTGAACGTGTTGCTATCATAGTTGGGATTTAAGATGATCCTGGACACCGTCAGGGAGATTCCGTTTGCATTAGTCAAGTCTAGGGCGTCAAAGCCGAGGTTAACGGTGAGATTGGGTTCGGGGCTGAGAAACAGAAACAACAAGATGTTTAAATTTGTAACATACTGATGCTGTCTTTTAAATAAGTGATGAACAATATCGTTTTTTGAGTTTCTATGTTGTTTTTTACGGTTTAGTTTTGTTACTTCCTGTTTTATTTTGAAAGTATCCTTCCTCATGTGTTACTTTACATCCTGCCATTGTTCCACATTCGTGTTTAATTCAAGTGTCAAATCTGTGTTTGCATATCTCTTTGCATTTGTCCTGAATCTGATGATTTTGACCATGGAGAATGTGACTGGTCACAAATGTAGTCAGCCAATCATGGTATTGCTTGCTATGTAACATCATGCCTTTAGCCTTTCAAAATAAGAGCCAAAAACCTATCAGAATGTATTCATTATCTACTCTGCTAATTGGTGAAGTGTGCCTTTTGTAATACATCTTATTTATGTACTGTGGGCTGGATTTACTAACATCCCGAATAATGACTGCTAAATTGCGTGTGCATTCTAAAATATTGCACTTGTAATTTTAGTACCTGGTTGATTTACTAAGAATTATTGTGTAGATGACAACAGGAGCAAACACAATGGAGGTGGCAGTATTTAAATGAGGGTTTTGCGTGTTTTAATGGTTTCCGCCATGGAGAGTCGGGAGGGAAAGCAGCCACTGCGTAAAAACCTTGGTTTGTTTCATTCAGTGCGTCCCGAGTATGTGGAAATCGTCATGTATCTGCCCGTCCTGCGTGAGATTGGACTAAGTACTTAGGAAGGAACACCTGGAAAACCTGCTTTGGGAAACCCCAGCAGAAACAGATATGCTGGAATAACCCAGACGCGAGGAAATGCCAGCAGATCGTGCTTCATCCAGCCAGATGGAACAATCACCGCCCGGTCGCTCCGTGATCTCCTGGCCCTGTACGCCCCATTCCCTCTCCGATACCTACTCTGGCTGGATGAATTTTACGCGTGATCCGTGCACTACTGCAGCTGGAGGCTCTCCGCAGCACCACGCAACTTTCTAAACTCTTCCATCTCCCGGAGAAAATGAATCGGGTCGAAACGAAATTTGCTTCATTGGAATGAATGTTAATACAACAGTATTGCCAAAGGAAAATACAAAAAAAAAGAAATAAAACTCTATTCATATAGTTCATCGAATAAATACAATTATTGTATTTCTGTATATTAGATACAGATTTATATTTTCTAATATTGGTAATTTCTCTAAGTTTTCTCTCATTACGGCTGTTTCTGGCAATAACAGCAGCCATCTCTGCAACACTTGGCGGTTTGCACCTTCCTTTCAAACGTATTAAATCCAGAGGCTGTTGCGCTCACATGAAATTGCGTTTAAGCTTGGTAGATCACATTGCATGTAGTAAATAAGTGTATTTGCATGTTACGCCCCAAATTGCATATTCATTAAGGCAAAAGTAAAAAAAAATGAACAACAGGTGCTATCCTGTTAGTAGATCAGCCTACGTGCTAATTTGCTGGTGATATCAAGTTTGCACACGTTTTTACTCATGCAAACCTTTGGTAAATCTGGCCCCTTGCCTGCGCTGTGGTACGTTTTTGCTCTTGTTGTTATCCCTTGCAGTCTGATGAGTGCAAACAGATTTCTGCAGCCTCTCTTGTACAGTATAGGCTACTAAAAATGATTGTTGTCTGTATGTTGCTTAGTGTACCCCCTTGTAAGTGTGCTTAGTTTGTAAAGATCATCATGTAAGGTAATTTATGGTAGAATTCTGCCAATAGAGGGCAGTCTTTACCAATGTAACAGCACTGTCAGTCAATGGGAGTTTGAGTTCGCCTACCTCACTCTGTAATCAGTGGTGATCTCACGGCCTTGATGAGCCCGCAACTCAGTCTAGGATAAACATGCCAAACCTTTATCACCACACTTTAATGAAGTTAATCTCATGTTAAACTTACTTATTACGTTATGTAAGGTATTTCACCCAAAATAATGTTTTCCTTCAGCTATCACTGCATCTCTGCCCATTATTTAGTCCCGTCTGCTCCATCACCTCTTTAACTTTACAAGAATTTCTACTATTATAAAGAACAAGAGAGACTGTGGGAGAAATTGGTTTGCATTCTGCGGCATCCTACAGTCTTTCCAGACTGGATGGGTTAGTAAGAACAGAAACAAGAGCCTGCAGAGAAAATAAATATTAAATTGTATTACAGAGGCACATTAATTCTTAATTTAGAAATCACCATTCTGAGGTCAAAATCTAAATTATGAGGGAAAACACCTCCATAAAATTTCAAGCTGGAGCTCAGTTCTTTTTTCTCAATGTCTGATTTTTCATCAGCAGCTGTAAATTTAGCTGCTAATCACACAGAAAGCTGAATCCACCACAGCTAATTCTCACTTTAAACAATTTGAGATTCTTCCCTCTAGTCAGAGACAAGTTCTCATTTATCCCATGTGCAGAGTTCAGTATTTTATCTGATCCCAGTTCTTAGTTTGGCAGTTTTTCTTTGCTGTTATCACACAAACCCGTGTGTGGTAGCAGCAGCAATGCCAGTGTCTACAATTGTCTTATTGTGCTTAGGGTTTGGTTTTTATGCGGCCTCGCTCCAAAAAGAAATTCCTTTTGTGCAACAATAACGATATGAGCCGCCCTGAAACAGCTGTGATGGTGTCCAATACTAACTGACTAACACTAACAGCACAAAGAAAAACATGATGGGTGGTTTAAACGTGGTTTTCTGCCCCACCCTCATTGCATTTTTCTTTTTGTTGCTATACAAGCTCACTGTGTTTGTGCCGAGTTATGTGACAGGATCAGAGCTCACCCGGGGAAACAGTGAGCAGCAGTCAGGATCCACTGATTGTTGATCAGGGAGCCTCCACAGAAATGAGCTCCGTTGCTCTGCAGACTGGCCTGCCAGGGCCACGACCCTGCAGGAGCAGGTGTGCCTCCTACGATCTTGGTGTTGAGCGGCGCAAAGCCACAAACTGGAGGGAAACAGTCATAACTCATGTAACTGCTGCTGTTTCTTTCTGGGTGCTGTCTCCTGTGTGGATTTGTTACAGCCGGCATGAACACGGCCGGCCGTTGATGTCAGTTTTTTGGTCAACCACTTTGTTTCAGACTGAAATCTCTCAACAACTATGTGATGGGTTATCATGAAATTGTGTTCAGACATTCAGGGCCCTCAGGAGGAATCCTCATGACCTTGTCCATCCTCTGGTGCTTCATCTGTCTTCCACCAGCAGGTTTTTATTTAATCAGTGAAATATCTCAACATGTACGACTTTTCCTCTAGCGCCACCATGAGGTCGACATTTTAATGCGTCCAACACTTTGGTTTGTGACCAAATACCTGCAGCTAACTGAACTTCTGAGTTCTGTTACAGAAGCAAGAAAATCTCATTTAAAATCCCAACAGCACTAATAACTAACAAAACAGAACCTTTTTCTCAGTAAACTGAAACTGATATTGATCATTTCCTCTAACTGTCAGCAAGACAGTGAAACATCCCAACAGAAAGCAGCCCAAGTTATCAAACGAAGATTGATTTTAAGAGCCTATTGAT
>NC_060151.1:30169058-30173316 GCF_021292245.1 Micropterus dolomieu
ATTAATTCTTAATTTAGAAATCACCATTCTGAGGTCAAAATCTAAATTATGAGGGAAAACACCTCCATAAAATTTCAAGCTGGAGCTCAGTTCTTTTTTCTCAATGTCTGATTTTTCATCAGCAGCTGTAAATTTAGCTGCTAATCACACAGAAAGCTGAATCCACCACAGCTAATTCTCACTTTAAACAATTTGAGATTCTTCCCTCTAGTCAGAGACAAGTTCTCATTTATCCCATGTGCAGAGTTCAGTATTTTATCTGATCCCAGTTCTTAGTTTGGCAGTTTTTCTTTGCTGTTATCACACAAACCCGTGTGTGGTAGCAGCAGCAATGCCAGTGTCTACAATTGTCTTATTGTGCTTAGGGTTTGGTTTTTATGCGGCCTCGCTCCAAAAAGAAATTCCTTTTGTGCAACAATAACGATATGAGCCGCCCTGAAACAGCTGTGATGGTGTCCAATACTAACTGACTAACACTAACAGCACAAAGAAAAACATGATGGGTGGTTTAAACGTGGTTTTCTGCCCCACCCTCATTGCATTTTTCTTTTTGTTGCTATACAAGCTCACTGTGTTTGTGCCGAGTTATGTGACAGGATCAGAGCTCACCCGGGGAAACAGTGAGCAGCAGTCAGGATCCACTGATTGTTGATCAGGGAGCCTCCACAGAAATGAGCTCCGTTGCTCTGCAGACTGGCCTGCCAGGGCCACGACCCTGCAGGAGCAGGTGTGCCTCCTACGATCTTGGTGTTGAGCGGCGCAAAGCCACAAACTGGAGGGAAACAGTCATAACTCATGTAACTGCTGCTGTTTCTTTCTGGGTGCTGTCTCCTGTGTGGATTTGTTACAGCCGGCATGAACACGGCCGGCCGTTGATGTCAGTTTTTTGGTCAACCACTTTGTTTCAGACTGAAATCTCTCAACAACTATGTGATGGGTTATCATGAAATTGTGTTCAGACATTCAGGGCCCTCAGGAGGAATCCTCATGACCTTGTCCATCCTCTGGTGCTTCATCTGTCTTCCACCAGCAGGTTTTTATTTAATCAGTGAAATATCTCAACATGTACGACTTTTCCTCTAGCGCCACCATGAGGTCGACATTTTAATGCGTCCAACACTTTGGTTTGTGACCAAATACCTGCAGCTAACTGAACTTCTGAGTTCTGTTACAGAAGCAAGAAAATCTCATTTAAAATCCCAACAGCACTAATAACTAACAAAACAGAACCTTTTTCTCAGTAAACTGAAACTGATATTGATCATTTCCTCTAACTGTCAGCAAGACAGTGAAACATCCCAACAGAAAGCAGCCCAAGTTATCAAACGAAGATTGATTTTAAGAGCCTATTGATTAGTTTTAAGGATATGGAGGATATAGAAGATTTGAGGCCTTTGCGGTCAGACTTTGGAATGACCAGTGACTGTATTAAAGAAGAAGGCATCAGGCTGTCAGAGTCAGTGTCTTCTTTTAAGTCCGCCTGAAAATGCATTTTTACCAGAAAGCGTTTTCTGACTTTATCTGAGCTGTCAGATTTTTTTTATTGCTTTTATTTCCTGTTTATTCTTTTATCTTGTTATATTTTATTTGTTGCTTCTTATTGACTGTTATTTTGAGTAGCCTTTCTTGTAGCTTGATCTTTTACTCCTTAATCTTTTATCTCTCTGTGAAGCACTTTGTATATTATTGGGATAAAGTAAGGTTTTTGAGAGGATGCTGGATGAAAAGTTAGAGGAACACCATGCTGAGGGACACGTGAATGTATGAGCCAAATTTCTCTACATTTTAACCAACTTCTGTGGAGAGACCGAATTTCACTTTCATGGAGCTTCAAAAGTGCGACTAAAAGCTGCTTTCTGCTTTCCTGCCTGCTACTGTTGACATTTTTCCTGTCCGGTCCCCTGAGGAATAGCGAGAGGTTTTCCAATCCTGCAAGAATCTCTCAGGAATCCAATGAATTTGCCCCAAAAAAAATAATAAATGTCCTCCTCTAATTCCGACTATTCAAACCAGGACTGTATTAACGTTGAGGGTTTAAAGCCATGTTTTGAGCTTGAAACCTTTTCTCTTCTGTGTGTTTTGTGTAAACAGAGAAAACAGGTGAATCGGCCATGCGTTATCTTTGCAAAAAGAGAACTTGAATAAAAGACAAAGTATGAGAACATAACTCACCCCCTAACTGTGCATTGCTTCCTGTGGGAGACGAGGAATAACACATTTAGTCACTTTAAAGAAACAGTGAGAGTAAAATAGTATGAACCCTTAGTTTTAATAATTTATTCATTACATTAACCATGAAACTGCCATGTGCTCTTTCTCCAGTTTAAGTATTGTCTTTGAAAATGCATAAATCTCTCAATCTCTCCTATGTAGATATCTTTTAATTATGAACACAAAACAAATCAGGTGATCACCACTGCTTCTCTAATGAGACATATTTAACAGCACTCACCTTTAGCCATTAAGACCACAAGCACGACGCCACAAACCAACAGCTTGACCTCCATGGTGCGATTCTTCCAACTGTGTCTTATGATCAGTGGAGACGTTCATCAATGGAGGAGTTTAATAACCTGGAACAGGAAGGTGTGACCCACCCGTCTCCACTAAACCGGCCCTCCCGTCAGGTACTTTGACATGCTTTGTCTAAGGCCACACCGCACATACCACATATGCCCTTCTTTTCAAACAAAACCAAATAAAGCTGCCAGCAGGTTCAGATCAGAGGGGTTTGTACTGTGTGTGAACAATCAACACACTGAGAGTCAAACTGCCTGTTCTGGATTTTCATGTTGAGTCAAATACGTTATGTGTATGACAACCATTACTGAAGTCCCTCTGTCCTACCTTACCCCACCTTGTGCTTTACATTGTCCTGCTGTAATGCTTTGTGTAAGGGCTCACCTAAATGAAACATACACCGCCTATGTGTATGTTGTAGGAGTTACGTCAGAGGTCGGTCTTTTCAGGGGCTCTTGAAACTTTGCACACACGTCATGTGGGGCCAGTAATTATGTATTTTATGAGTCTCATGCGTGGCCGTGGCAAAATGACCCCTAAAGAGTAGCACCCTGGACCTTGTTTAATTTTTTAAATATAATATTATTTTCTCGGATCAATTCTTTTCTCACTCTATTTGCTTCCCCTTGGATCAAGCTTTTAAAAAAAAACACCATCAGAATCCGTTTTTACGCAGATGATTCGCAAATCTATCTGCCCATCAAAAGAAAAGATGGCAGCTCTTTAAAAAGATTGGTTGACTGTTTTAATGATATTAAAGCCTGGATGGCATTACATTTTTTAAACTTCAACGAGAGTAAACCTGAGGTCATGGTTTTAGATCCAGTGGCGCCTCTGATGTCTTACAAGTAGACCAGGGCACCTTACGACCTTATGTCTGTTACAAACTTTGGGCCTTAAAATGGATTGTGATTTTAAAATTGAGAAGCAGATCAATTCTGTTGTGAAAGCTTTCAACTTAAGCTTCTTACTGAGCTAAAGCCCCTTTTTATCCTTCACAGACTTTGAGAGGGTTTCCATGCATTTATTACAACACTCCTTGATCATTGTAATACTCTGTATGTAGGTGTTAGCCAGGCCTCCCTCTCTCAACTACAACTGGTTCAAAATGCTGCCGCTCGTCTCCTTACTGGAACTCGTAAGCAAGAGACTTTTGGTCAACTCGGTTGTTTTTAAATGTGCTTTAGAAATAAAGTTGGATTGGATATATTTCCGGGGGGGGGTCAGAAAAAGGTTTGAGTTCCAGGGGTGAGAAAGAAAGTGACGTTATTAACACGTGCAACACTACAGAGAAATACAAAAGAGAAAAGAGAATATGTAATAAAACAGAGCTCTGGGAGAGACCACTGCCAAATCATCAGTTTCTATGGTTTTACTATTTATAGATGTGTGGTTGAGTGTTTTATTCTATAAACTGCTGACAACATTTTTTTTTGAAATTCCAAATAAAAATTAAAAGAAGCAAAAGTTCATCTTTTTGCATTGGAGTCATTAATCAAAATTGGCAACTGCCCTTCCTTTCTCATGTACGCCAGTTTCGATCATAAATCTGAAGCTGGGAGGGACAGACTGGATAAGAACTGCTGTTCTGTACTGCTATCTTGGTCTGCCTACCTGCCTGTAAGCTATCATCAATAACAGGGCTGCCCTTAACTAAAGCTAGTTAGTTTGAGCCATTGGTCAACAAGTCGTCTCAGGTTTATGAGATCAATTTCTTCATTTAAATATATAAGAAATT
>NC_060151.1:30173416-30187783 GCF_021292245.1 Micropterus dolomieu
CCTGTTACATGCACAGAAAAGATATAAAGGAGAGGGAAAAAGCCAAAAAGCATAATACCACCTCTTTAACACTACAGCATAACATTCATGCAGGTAGCCCTGCAGCCTCTGTGATTTAGGGAGATTAGTCGTCAGTTTGTGACGCACTGGGGATCCCTTTACCATAGTTCAACGTAGTGGGAGAGTCCATTAAATTCTGTTGAAGAAAGAAAGGGGTGGACTGGTAATCTGGTAAATGCCCGGTGGGCCAATGCACCTATGGGATCAATATAACTTAATTTATGTTTTTATAAAAAATGGGCCAACATAGACGGCCCATAGAGCACAGACAGCGGCCCATTGGTTAATTTACTATACTGACACTGGGCTGGGCCCAATCACATCTCTTACTAGCCTCCAATCCCTCCCCCTCTGCCCTTTTTTTTTGTCTTATGTTACGGGCCAAAAAAAATTTAAATCTGGAAACAGCTTCCACCAAATGCGTGAAAATAACAGATATGTTTGCTACCAGGGCTACAGCTTCAGCACCAGCTGCAGTACCCGACTGGACAGAGAGGTAAAGAGGTTATTTCGCCAAACGGAGACTCAAGAGAAGGGAAGGCCAAGCACATGTACTGACTCAGCAGGGATTTTATTAAATTAGAAATGTTGATACAGGAGAAAAAATTAGCAATAGCTACAAAATGCCTGAAAACCTTACTGCCTTATAATCTATAAAATTTTTAATTGTCACCTATTGCCTGAATATTTTTTCCCTTAATATAGATGAAGATTAACCATAAATTGGTGCTCTTGCGTTTCAGGAAAATTACCCCTATCATATAGTCAGACTGTCACCTACTGCTGGAGAAAACTCAGTGTCAAACAGTGCAGCAGAAGCTGGTTGACATTGTTTGAATTTATCCAAAGAAGGTTAAAGTCACGGGCACCTGGACTTGGTTGAAGATATTAGACGTTTTCTCTCATCCAAGAGACTTCTTCAGTTCTTTTTTTTAAATGGGTCAGTTTATTAACTAAAAGTCCAGTTACCTGTGACTTTAACCTTCTTTGGATAACTATGACTGAGAACCTTCACAGACATTGTTTATGTAGCACAGTTTCCTTAATGCAGTCTCAACTGTCCTAATGGCTGACATTATTTTGTAAGCATTGTGTCGGCTAATCTGACGCTGCTGGAAAAATGACTTGTACTGGAGTATGAGTTGTGTACTCCATGGCCACCTCTGATCACCAGGAAGTCAGTAAATGAGGGCAAATGAGTAGAGGTTTGGGGGAATATTAAAATATATTTAAGAGAACTGAAGGATGGTGTTTTGTTGAAGAGTGGCCCCGAGCAAAGGGATGCATAATCATTTACACTATTTAGGTTTCTATGTTTTGGGGAACAGAGATCCTCTCTCGGCCTTGAATGAACATTCAAGGAGAGAAGAACAACAAGTGGGGGAGACACTAAACAATCTCACAGCTCTGATCTAAACCCTAGTAAATGTGGACAGACTAACGTAAGGAGTATAGAAGAAGGAAAGGTAAAGGATAAAAACACAATACATATATCTATAAGCCTTAACAATAATAGTAGTAATTATAAAAGAACAGGCATAAAAGATTAAATGTAAGACGACACAATTTTCTGCCATAACAGTCGACATCAACAAGTTAAGTTTCCACTAAAGTGAAAATCCTACCGAGGAGTTAAAATTATTTCACCGGTTTTCAGCAAAGTTAATAGAAGCTCCAGGATTGGTGATAGATGCATTTATCAATAGAAAATGATTCACTAACTGTTCATAGTTAATTTTATAAACAGAAATTGCAAAGAGTTGTCTGGTTCCAGCTTCACTGATGAGGATTTACATGATGATGAACTGAATATTTTTGGGTTTTAGACTGTTGGTCCAAATCTTTTTGACTACATCGGGCTGTAGACATTTTAAAAGGACATTTTTCTATTTTCTGCCATTTTAAACAAACAGACAAAATGATGAATAAATTATATAATATATAATTTAAATTATATAATAAATTATAATAAAGTTTCTGATCTCTATCTTCTCCTCTGTCGACTCTTTTCTGCAAAACTCCTTTAACACAAGAATAACTGGAAACAGACAGAATTTTAGCTAATTTTAAAGTAAATTAATCTCCAAAGGCAAGAAATTTGCGACCACGAGGCAGAGAGAGAAAGGGATTTTCACTCTAGCAGGGTGAATTAAATCATCCCTAAACTTCCTACGAAAGGACAGAGAAGGAGAAGAGAACAGGGACGATGGACAGCAGCAGAGGAACCGAGAGGGGAACCAGGTGAGCGGCTCCAGAGGTTGTACCGCTCCCAAAGGCTGAACTGTCCTCCGTGAAGGTGATGAAGCCCGGCTGGTTGGTGCTGATCTGGCTGTTGATCCAGGACTGATACTCGGACACTCGGGTGTAGCCTTGTGGGTAATAAGGCAGGGCACAGCCTAGTGCTGATATAAAACTCATCACTCCAGCCTGGACCCAGACAGAGCCCAATTTAGTCACCAGCGGGCCTCCTCCATCCCCCTGCAGACGTCAGACAGGTTGTTATACTTCATCCTTCCTCTATCAGAGGGAAATGCTGTCATTTTTATTCACCAGAGACAGATCTATTAGTGCTAGGAGTGTTTTGCAGACAGACTCACATAGCAGATGCCCTTTCCTCCCTGGGTCACACCGGTACAGATTGTGTTGTTTGTGACTATACCACCGTAGACCTCCCTACACTCACTGTTGGACACGATGGGAAGACTCACCTCCTGCAGCCTCTTTGGGGAAGGAAGTGGAACTGAAAAAGAAAAGAGATAATAATGCTGGGTCTCTATTTTGTCTTTGTGTCAACAGTGTGTGTCTCACAGCCTGATCTTGTTGTTGTCCAGCAGTCCTTCCCTCTTGTCCTCTGTGTTAAGGTTTGTCCAGCTAAGATATACAAGACAAAGGGATTTGGGCCCACAAAACCGTCTTGCTGCCCCAAATACTCACTAGAGCACCACATTTGGATTCATACACCACTGAAAATTGTGCAACAACAAATACACCATTTCCTCCTGTTTGTTTGACAGAAACTACAGCGAGCAGCTGTTTTAGGAAATTACTGAACCTTTTTAAACATGAAACTATATATCTGTGAAGATTTACGTCTTGGGCTCGGAGCTGAGAGCAACAGACAGGAAGTCAGACAGTGTTGAGAGACAGACTGACAGTAAGGGGAAAAAAAATACTTTTCCTCTAAACTTAAATCAACTGGCTTATTCAGTTTTGAGTCAGCTTTGTTGATTTTGACCTGGGGCAGCCCAAATCAGCGGATCCCTGCCTGAAAGGTCTCTTGAAATGGTAGAATTACTTCCCTGTGGGGAATATAATCTGATGGTTTTCCTGTTGAAACAGGACTGTGAGACGTCAGTCCAAAGTGTAAACTAATGAGCGATTACTTTCATTTGATGAATAGGCAGAAGAGCAGGACTTTTTAACCTCGTAGCTACACCAGTACAGGACGATTCCTCACTTTGGACCGCTGCTTTCAGCTCATGATACCAGAACAGGTAGTGGGAATTATTTCAGGAATTATTTCTGCAGTAAAAATCCCGTTCATCTTTCACATAGACGATGTTTGGTGAGACACAGTTGAGCACTTCAAGTCTTGGATGGACATGAAACTCTCCTGTTTAAATCATCGGTACAAGTGTAATAGAAAATATCCATCTGTCCATTTTCTGCCTCTGATCTACAGCAGGGTCTCCAGACTGCCATGATCCAATTACAATATCTTGTTGTGGTTTGGGAAAACACCACATTCACTATTAACACATTTTTAAAAAAAATGATTGTCAAATTAATTTAAATCCTTACTGTAAGTTTGGATGTTCCCCCATCCGGTGACCCAGCAGGTCGTCCCAGGATTAAAGATGCTGCCGTTCGCCGCCAGACACACGGGTCTGATGTAGTTGGTGAAGTTAACAGGTGAGGACAGCTTCAGCAAGGCTATGTCGTTTTTCAAAATGGCTTGAACATAGTTGGGATGCAGGATGATCTGGGACACAGTCTGGGACATCGCGTTTGTATTCAACAAGGTCAGGGTGTCACGGCCGAGGTGAACGGTGAGATTGGGTGTGAAGCTGAGAAGCAAAAAAGACAAATATATGACGGATACTGATGGTGGTGTCTGCATGAATTGTAGAATAAACTATCTTTAAACAATTGATGAATAAGTGATATTGGTATACTGTGCGAGACGAGATGTAGTTCATTGAGCGGTTTCACACAAATCTAAATGTTACTGTTTTACTACAAAGTGCAACTTTCTCGACTGACAAAATTATCTTTTAAATTTACAAAACATCATGTGTGTAATTCAGGACACAATTCAAACAGGATGAAAAACATGGTTCGTGACTACCATAGGCTGCATATTTTTCTGAAATAAGGTCCCAGTGGGCAGAAGGAGAGGGACTTAGGCTCCCTCTGAGCAGCAGCCTCTTCACTTGACTTATTGTGCTTATTTTGTTTTTTATTGCTGCAAAAAAAAATCTCTTATGGAACAATAAAGATCTCAGCTGACATGAAACAGCTGTAATGGTGTCTGACTATTACTAACAGCACAAAGAAAAAATGGTTTTAATGTGGTTTACTGCGGCACCCTGATTGTAATTTTTCTTTGTTGCAATACAAGCTCACTGTGATTGTACAGGTGAAGTCATGTGACAGGATCAGAGCTCACCTGCTGACACAGTGAGCAGCAGTCAGGACCCACTGGTTACTGATCAGGGAGCCTCCACAGAAATGAAATCCTTTGTACTGCAGACTGACCATCCAGGGCCACGACCCTGCAGGAGCGTTCACCCCTCCTACGATCCTGGTGTTGAGCGGCGCAGTGCCACAAACTGGAGGGAAACAATCAGAATTCATGTATATTCAGGTTTTTGTGTCCACTTTGTTTACTGTGTTGTTTCTCTCAGGGTCCTATCATCTCTGTGGACTTGTTGAGCTCGGCTCTAAAGATGATCATGGTCGGTCTGTCTGTCCAGCTCATTGGTCTGGATATCTCAACAACTATGGGATGGATTGTGATGAAGTGTGGTTCAGACCATCCTCAGGATGACTTAGTAACTTTGGTGATCCTTTGACTTTTCATCTAACGTTTTGTCCGAAACTTGGATAGAAAACCTCTGAATTTCACATCACTATCTGCTGTGCTTCCAGCGGCATGCTAACATGCTACTGTTAGCAGCAGGTGTCAGCTTTTTATCTTTTAATAATAATCTTTATTTATAGAGCATTTCTCCAAATCTTTATGGGGCAGAGATCAAGTTTCAAGATAAAACCGAATAAACAAGAAAACAATTTTAAGGAATTAAAATACAGGTCAAATAAAATTAAAATAAAGTCAAGTAAAATCCAGAAAGGCTCTCCTATAAAAGTTTTATAATCTTTTAATAAGAGTTCACTTACTCAGCCGACCTGATTTCATCGAGCTGCAAATCAAAGTTACTGGGACTCATCCTGAGGGGAACATGAAAATCTGAACCACACTTCATCACAACAAACTTCTGTGGGAAGCTTCAAACGTGACACTAACAAACCTGGACTGGATTAATGTTGAGGGTTTAAAGACTGTTTTGAACTTGTAAGAAAAAAATAAATGAAATGACTAAATAAAGGTGTATGTATATATAGGATAGAACTCACCATCTAACTGTGCGTTGCTTCCTGTAGGAGAAACAAATAACAATACATTTAGTCACTTACAGGAAACTGTCCGCATGTTTGAAGTCCTTTGATGATCTCTACATGAATCTAAAATGGTTTTGACAGCCATATTTACAGGTGCATCTCAGAAAATTAGAATATTTTGTTAAAGTTATTTTTTCCTCGTAATTTCATTCAAAATAATATTAAGATTTTCAAGTCCATATCTCAAAATATTAGAATAAAAAATGTATAATACACAAATGTTGACCTTCTGAGAAGTTGAAAAGTTCTGAATAAGATTAATTTATGCACTCGGTACTTGGTCGGGGCTCTTTTTCCGTGAATT
Organism: Micropterus dolomieu; assembly: GCF_021292245.1. Lineage (NCBI taxonomy): Eukaryota > Metazoa > Chordata > Actinopteri > Centrarchiformes > Centrarchidae > Micropterus > Micropterus dolomieu. Next base: position 30,179,463 of record NC_060151.1, read on the forward strand.
ACTGCATCAGTGCAGCGTGGCATGGAGACATCAGCCCGTAGCACTGCTGAGGCCCAGGTTGCTTTGATAGCAGCCTTCAGCTTGTCTGTATTATTAGTCTGGTGTCTCTCATTTTCCTCTTGACAATACCACATAGATTCTCGATAGGGTTTCATGTCCGGTGACACTAGGAATGAGACAATCGTAGCACATCTGTGCCTGGTGGCTCTTGATGCACTGACCTTCTGATGCTTGTCAATGAGACAACTGTCAAGTCAGAAGTTTTCCCCATGACTGTGGTTGTGTGAACTGAACCAGACTGAGAGAATAGAGGCTCTTCTCAGGTTGACATTTCAGTATTATAAATTCTTTATTCTAATATTCTAATATTTTGAGAAAGTGGATTTTTGATTTCCGTGAGCCGTAATCGTCAAGATTAAAACAAAAAAGGCCTGAAATATTTCACTTTATAAGTAATGAATCTAAAATATATGAAAATTTCTATTTTTGAATTAAATTTGGGGGGAAAAATTTACTTTTTCACGATGTTCTAATTTTCTGAGATGCACCTGTACATTTTTTGAGAACAAAACCAAGCAGTTTTTCCTGTGTTCCTGAGAAACTTGAGTCATTTTTGACCGTTCTGTCTATAATAAAGCAGTTTTGGGCAGTAACGCGTCACTGAGTAACGTGTTACTGTAATAATATTACTTTTCCCAGTAACTAGCATTGTAACGAATTACTTTTTCAAATCAGTAATATTATTACAGTTACTAATCCGAGTGTAACAGGGTTACCTTCAGGACCCTGTTTGTTTCTCTGTCCCCACCAGACTTCTGGTTACAGAATATGGAAGGGTAGCGGGGAAGGATATTCAGGGGCGCAGGTTACTTCCACTCGCTGTTTGTCGGCTCGCACTACGGTCAGATCACATAGCAAAGTGGATAGCTACACACTGCACACAAACTCACAATTGTTGAAAGTTTTCCTAACTTAAGATGGTACATAGAACGCATGAAGTCAGAGGAATGCAATCACCTTATTAAACACTTAGTTTATTCAACTATTTATTGTAGTTTTTGCTTAATGATGCTGTTTTTACTAACATTAATGCATTGATTATTGACAAATATATATTGACATTTACCTCTCCTCCACTCTGTAGGGCGAGAGCCTGCAGGACTTTCAATCAGGCGTGACAAGGTGATAAAGTGCTGTCCCGTTCCTGTTTACAGCATTTTGAGCCCTTGCAGCCTCTTAAACTCACGCGCAGACCCTACGCGTACCCCCTCTGATGACAATTTTTTTCGTCACGCGGACCCTAGGGGACCCTCGTGTAATCGCAAATGCGGAAAGTATAATTCTTGCCTAACAGGGACTCTTGCTGCTGAACACAGACCGTTTCTGCTGCTCCCTGATAAATGATACGTGTTGCTGATACCTGCTCAGGAAAAAAAACAAGAAAACAGGATGGTAACTTGTTTTAACAAGCTAGATAAAAGGTCATGTTGAGACTTACAAGAAATATTTTATTGCTGCTGTGTAAAGGGAACACTGCTGGTAAAAAGCACCTTATTTGTTTAAAGTGTTTGGAAACCACATTATTGCACTTTTGTGTATATAGCAGTACATTTAAATTAAAGCTGCACAATACACTACTTTAGAATTCATTATTCAGTTTTGTGCATAACTGTGATTAATCATGATTACAATTTTTAATCATTACACAGCACTAGTAATATTATTACTTTTTAAAGTAGTAAGTAACTTATTTCAATTTCTGAGTAACTGTAATTAAGTAAACTAATTATTTTATTACAATAAAATTCACAGATGCAATTTATTAATTTGTTAATCTAACAAAATCATGTGAATCATTCTCATATCCACACATACGGAGTCACACTGCTTGTTCTGGTTATTTAAATATTTCTGCTTGTTGCTGCTGGTACTGAAGTTCCCTCTTACTTTACCTCACCTGTTTGAACAGATAACGCCGTGTCAAGAGAGGAAAACCCCGGTAAACACATCACCATACAGGAATATAAACGAAGTGTCTGATTTTGCTATAACTAGATAAGAGTCAATCTCTTCCATCCAGATTTATTTTCATAATGAACTCAAAATAATTTAGGTGATCTACTGAGACAATATTTAACAGCACTCACCTGTAACCGCTAAGACCACGAGCAAGACGCCACAAACCAACAGTTTGACCTCCATGGTGCGACTCTACCAACTGTGTCTGCTGATCAACGGAGGAGTTTATCAACCTGGAGGGGAAGGTGTGACCAAACTGCCCTCAGGTGCGTTGATCATGAGGGCACGCTTCACATCACACACACGCCCTTCTTTACCAACAAACCCTCTGTGGCCCCGATATATTGTGATTAGTCACATTTCTCATGCTGGAGATGATGAGCTAAAGACGGATGGGGAAGGGGATATTTGTTCTCTGCATTTAATCCATCCTATTTAGGAGCAGTGGGCTGCCATCAAATGGCGCCTGGGGACCCATGGGTCATGCTGGACTCGATCAGGCAACCCAGCGGTTTCCAAGCCAAGTACTAACAGACTGAGCTAATGCCGCTCCAAAACACATTTCCTCAGAACCAGCCCCAGAACAGGCTGCTTGTACTTTGGGCGGTTCTGCTGGGTTGGTCTGTCTAATACTGCCAGTTCTCATACTATATAGTGTGTTAGAAGTAGACGCACAGGCACCACTTCATATAGTCATTAATTTAGGGTGGTGTTATGAATTCCAATGTGTCAACTAGTGGTGCTACCAGCAGAGTTTCAGGAGCGGGACCACACATCACTGACGTCACTGCCGGCAATTCTCTCCTCCATCTCGACGCTTGAGGCCACGCTTTCTACAATCCTAAAGTCAGGCGGGGAGCGGGTGAGTCCAGCTTTAACGCCATCCGCCTTCCACGGTCCAATCTCCTCAGCAATCAGAAACATTGCACCCGAAGAATCCTTCGCATCTCGTCAAACAGCTGATCACAGCGTTATCCCGCACCAGCAAGGTCCCGAATCAGTCTTCACAAACAATCTAGACACAAACCATAGCCACTCTTCAGAAAACGGTTAAAGATTAAATAATTCCGATTTAGAGAACAGACAATACAGCAAACTTTTCAAGCTATCATGTCAGCATGCCATGCATTCAGTTCAGTCAACACCAGCTCCTTTCCGGGTGGCCATCGCCACTGTTAAAGGGAATGTTCACATATTACCTCCATCTCAAGATAGCAGAAAAGTCGGTACCATAGCAAAACAGGACGTCAACCAACACCAGAATCCCAAGGCCTCCACCTCTCATTGGGGTTGACCGCACCAGCAGCCTACATCACACAGGACAACCACATCGAGTCGTCAGCACCACGCAGTCCAGCTCCGGTAGCTTCAGGTACTCATCACTGGGATGCCAGCACCCCAGCCATCTACATCTTCCAGCAAACAGTCACCGTCTCACTAAGTCGCTTCCTGCAAACAGTCGCCATCTCGCTAAGTTGCTTCAACCAAAAGTCGTTTCGAGCTAACATTCCTTTTAAGCTAACTTCGAGCTAACAGTCGTCTTGAGCCAACAGTCATTTCCTAACTGAGCTATTTTCCAGCTAAGGCATTCCATGCAGTCGTCTTCTAGCTAATTCGGTTTGAGCTAAAGTCATTCAAGCTAACATTTGTTTCCTAGTCTTTCGAGCAAAACTAGTTTCAAGCTAACGTTTGTTTCGAGCTATCATCGAGCTAACAGTAGTTTTGAGCTAACCTCCAGCTAACAGTAGTTTTGAGCCTCGAACAGTGTTTCGAGCGAACAGTGTTTCGAGTGAACAATCGTTTCAAGCTAACAATCGTTTCAAGCTAACATCCAGCTAACGGTTGTTTCCATCCGTTTTAAACCATGTCGTTTCGAGCTAATGTTGTCTCAAGGGAAAGTCATTTAGATTGAACAGTCGCTTCAAAGCAAGTCATTCCAAACTGATGTCATTTTAAACTAAAATTGTTCTGACTGAACAGTTGTTTCAAAATTAAGGGGCTTTGGCACTTATGCCACTCACTCTCAGTCATCACTAACCTGACTGTGTCAGTCAGTTCGTTACACAGAACCATCCAATTCGTTGTTGGAAACCGTTTCAGCTTAGCTTTAGTCGGGTCATTAGGCACCTGGGATGCAAAAACCGCTTGTAGATCACATCCATCAATCTCTGCAGGTCGCTCTAGTCTGGGATTCTGGCACCGGGATGCCAGGATCTCCAGCATCTTATATTTACCAGTCCAGAAACTACAGCTAGAACCTCCGGCACTGGCACCCAGCTTTCCTCCACAGCCCTAGCAGCACCAAGTTAAGTTATTTCCATTTCTAATTTCGGTCTTCCTCTTAACCTATTACGCCGCCCTCAGCTGATCCTCTTACTCGTCATCCTAGGTCTTTCATCTCCTGTTCTTCAGCTCACTAGTCTACTCAAACACATCGTAGACTACATGATATCTTGTTCTTCTTATCACGCCTTTTCCTCACTAACCGCCTACTAAAAGAGCCCTTGAAGGGCACCTCTACCCGAAAGGGAGAACATCCACCCGGTTGAGAGAACTCACTCCTGAAATCTTTGTGTATACTTTCTCCATACACTAAGACGATTACATGGCCATTGTTCTAGATCAGGTCCCAAAGTCAGAGGCATGGTTTTACCAAAAATCCACATCCACACTGCTTCCAAGCCACAGCTTGCTTCAGTGGTGTAATCAGGGACCAAACAACCACGCAACTCTAACATGCCCCCAAGTGGTACCCGGTCTCATCCATTGCCGCCGAGCCAAGCTCTCCAGTATTCTCCAACCTCCGGGTTTGAAGGTCTGCAGAGAAACAGCAGGTCTTCCCACGACCCAAGATTTCTAGGATTCTCTCTCGACACAATCCGTTTCACACTGTACTCTGGATTGAAAGCTTATCCAATCAGCATTTGATCACCAATTCCTCCTCGCTTTGGCTCAATCTTCGCCAATTGGGATTGGACGAACAATCGTGTCACCAATCATACACCGATGCCACATATTCTGCAGGTTATTGGGGATTCTACAAAGAAGACTAATCACAGCAGAATGGTCCCCGAAACTACTACCAACAGCATAGCCCTCTCTCGGGTTACAGGCCAGCTTCAAAGAGCCACTGTCACAACTAGCACAACATGACCTCCCTGTCATTCCATCTCGTCACTACGTCTTATTTCATCAACACGCCCACAGTGGCTACAAAACACACCCCACTGAAGTCCATCTTAGCGAAAGCACTGGCTTCCTTTCCAAACTTCAAAACACATTCTCAGATAACCCAAATTCTTAGAGGTCTTCAATGTCAAAAGCCATCTCAAGACCCCTGCAGCCTTCCTCTTACAGCAGACTCAATGTCCATCTGCTTCCACACCATCTGCGCTGGTTACAGCATCCCTCACTTGACTTGAACCTTAGACATTTCATTTCACTGCATCTCCTCTTTGCTTGACCTTCGGCGTCATGTGCGCAATTCAGTCATTCCTCAAACAACACTGCTTTCTACCAAAGCGATCCGAAGTCCAGTCAATCGGGCCAGCTTACGTTCATCTTTTTCTCCGAAGTCCAGTCATCTCTGAACCCTTTAAAACCCTTGTGAACTATAAGGAATCCCAGCGCACAACCATGTCAGATCGTCCAAAACCGGTTTAGTAGCTACTCTATTCCGGTTCTAACAGCAGTTCTGTCAAAGTAGTCTTTCGTATGCATTTCTCCCATCTATTACTTCGGTCACTCCTCCAGGATCTGAGCTACCATTCACCCTACTGCGGCATGTTGGACCATGACTTTAAATTACCCTTTTTTAAACTATGTGTAGTCCTTGGTCCTGCGTGTTCTTTCATGAAGCAACAGGAGAAGATGTTTTTGGTCCAAGTTAATCAGTTTTATTACAAGTAAATGAATAAAGCTTACAGAGCTCTGGGTCGATCTTCCTTTCTCTGACAAACAACAAGCTGTATCAGTTCATGAAATCTGACTGGTTCTCTCCCTGACCCAGTGTTTTAGGATACATCGTCATGTCATAAAACAATAAAACAAAAGTGTAGGTCAGTCCATGATTGGCCCACGTCCTCTGACCCCAATGTTTGTCATCGGACTCCACGAATCACCATGCTGTTGCTGGGCAGATTACGAGCGTAGTTCCTGAAATGAGATATCTTGGAGAAGAGATGTTTTGTTACCACGTTCCAAACCACCCTTCACCCATTGTTCAAGTCTCGTTATCTGATCATGCAGAGACCCCCAGTTTCTGCACCTCTCCACAAACCACACACATCAGGTCTAGTTTAATAAATGATAAACCAACATATAAACTTCATAAATACATCAGAGATCAATATAAGAAAACACAAAACTAGTGGTTCCCCTGAGTAATACAAAAATCATACATCTCAATCACAAATCTCTCAGGCGTCAGTCCCGAGCATCTGATACAGATCATGCACTGATGGTCTTACCAAGCGTACCATCACTACACTTTTTCTTTCTGCAAAGTAACCTCAATTTTGGGGGCCTAAACATATTCGAAAACTCACCAAACTTTGCACAAAATTCAGGAGTGGCGAAAAATTTCGTATTTTATTTGTTTCGCGCATGGGCGTGGCAAAATGGCTTGCTAGCGCCCCCTACAGTCGCGCCCTGAACACACCCATATGCCAATATTCACTCAAAGCCATAGCGCCACTTGCTGGCAACAGGAAATGACACGTTTTACGCTGTAATGTACTGCTCCTAGCACGTTGGACATATCAACTTCAGAACTTTCCCAGAAAGCCCTAAACACATTGATGAAGCCATGTTGTAAAACTTGTGAGTTTGAAGTAAGTAGCGTGAGGGTGGCGTGGCGGCAAAGTTCCACACTTTGCCACGACACAGGAAGTTGTTGTAACTCAACTATACATGCTCAGATCTCTACCAAATTTTACACGTTTATTAAGAGTCCCGCCCTGAACACACGTACATGCCGACATTCACCCACAGTCATAGCGCCACCTTTATAGTGCTATGTAGCGCTATGTAGCACCACAAAGGGGAAACAGGAAGTGATGATTAACACGTTTGTGCAGCACCCGATGCCCATGGCAAATTCACAGCCGCACCGGCAGAGCTCTAGAATCTGCAACGCGGCCGCCTCACACCTCGACAATATGACCCCCTAAAAAGGCCTAACAACGTCCCTGGCTCTTACTAGTATGTATTGTCAGTTGCAGTTCTCGTGCTGTATTTGATGCTTTGTTTATGCTTGTATGTTGTTCTTCAAAAGTGAGTCGCTTTGGATAAAAGCGCCTGCCATATGAGCAGATGTAAATGTAATGTAAATTAAAGCTGCAAGCAGCGTTGGCCAGCGTCAGGGCGTTTGGCGGCCGTGTTGCATATTCTGGAGCTCTGCTTGTGCAGCTGTGAATTTGCCACGCGCTTCGGACGCTGCACGAAGGTGTTATACGTCACTTCCTGTGTCCCCTTTGTGGTCCTACATAGTACTCGGCGCTATGAATATAAATTAATATTGGCGTGTAAATGTCGTCGGGCCAGGACAGTTTTTTCCAATTTTCTAGGTAGCGCTAGCGAGTCATTTTGCCACGCCCATGCGCGCAACCTATAAAATACTAATTTTTCACCACTTCTGACATGTGTGCAAAATTTGGTGAGTTTTCAAGTATGTTCAGAAAAAAGAAAAAAAAAATAATAATAATAATAATAATAATCTTTACAGTTTCAATAGGGACCTCGCACGGTTCGTGCTCGGGCCCTAATAAAAGCATGAAAATATAAATACATGTTAAAGATAAATATAAAATTAGTAAAATAGAATAAAATAAAAGGGATAAAATAAAGTCAAATAAGATCGGGAAAGGCTCTTCTATAAAAGTATGTTTTAAGAAGGGACTTAAAAGAGTTCACTGACTCAGCCGACCTGATTTCCTCGGGCAGGCTGTTCCAGAGCCTCGGGGCCCTGACAGCAAACGCTCTGTCCCCTTTAGTTTTCAGTCGAGACTCTGGAACAGACAACAGACCTCTGCCCGAGGATCTCAAGGTACATGCTGGTGCGTATGGGACTAAAAGTTCAGAAATATAACAAGGCGAGAGACCATGAAGAGCTTTAAAAGTGATCAATAGAATTTTAAAGTCAATTCTAAAACATACTGGGAGCCAGTGTAATGAAGCTAAAATAGGAGTAATGTGGTCATATTTCTTTGTTCTGGTTAAAAGCCTGGCAGCTGAGTTCTGGACAGTCTGGAGTCGATCAATAGATTTTTGGGTTAAACAGGTGAAAAGGCTGTTGCAATAAT
>NC_060151.1:30187883-30193077 GCF_021292245.1 Micropterus dolomieu
ATAATTACACAGAAACAGAAGAGTCAGTCTCTTCTGTCTAGATTTCTTTTCATTATGAATAAAAAACAAATCAGGTGATCAACTGAGAAGATATTTTACAGCACTAACCTATAACTGCTAAGACCACAAGCATGACGCCACAAACCAACACTCTGACCTCCATCGTGCGACTCTACCAACTGTGTCTGGTCATCGGTAGAGGAGTTTATTAATGGACGAGTTTATCAGTGGATAAACCGCCTGGACAGGCCGCTCACGCCCTTCTTTACCAACAAACCAAATTAACATTTTCTCTGGCCCCGGGCGTTGCACTGCTGCTGCTGTGTCTACTTTTAGGAATCAGAATCACTTTCATTGGCCAGGTATTTACAGAGAGCCTACAAGATAATTAGGGCCCGAGCACGAACCGTGTGAGGTCCCTATTGAAACTGTAAAGATTTTTTGTTTTTTTTATTTTTTCTGCAAAGTAAGCTCAATTTTGGGGGCCTAAACATACTCGAAAACTCACCTAATTTTGCACACATGTCAGAAGTGGTGAAAAATTTTGTATTTTATGGGTTTCGCGCATGGGCGTGGCAAAATGACTCGCTAGCGCCACCTCGAAAATTGGAAAAGATTAGCCCCTTGTTCACGTTCAACCTACATGTACGAAATTTGCTGGGGACATGTATCATATCAAGGCGCACAAAAAAGCCTCAAGAACCCATAGCCTAAAGTCAACAAGAAGTCGGCCATTTTGAATTTTAGAGCAATGTTTGGATGATTTACAGACTCCATACTTTAACGAACTCCTCCTAGGGATTTTGTCCGATCGACTTCAAATTTCTGCTGTGCCTTCTAAAGTTGTTCTATCTGTGAGTTTTCGTCAATGGGCGTGTCTGTGCTCTTTTTCTGCCAAACTCCTGAAGTTTCCTGACCACACAAACCAGCTGATGGAAATGCACATTATTTAGCAACTTTTGTTATTTATTTTTTTTGCGACATTTCAAAAGTACGCTTAAAATTCACATGACAATTAGATGGAAACATGGCTACAGTGTTGAAGAAATCATGCAGGCCTCACTTACAGACATTATTTATAAACTGTAAACCTTTTTATTCACCGCGGGAGTTTTCCTCGTTTTTCCTGGTCGCTGTTTACATTCCACCTCAGGCCTGCTCATTGTTATCGGGGACTTTAACAAAGCAAACCTCAGCCATGAACTTCCAAAGTACAGATAGCATATTAAGTGTCCCACCAGAGACACTAACACACTGGACCACTGCTACACAATATTAAAGGACGCCTGTCGCTCTGTTCCCCGTGCAGCCTCAGGACTCTCTGATCACTGTCTGGTTCATCTTATCCCGTCTTACCGGCTGCTAAACCTGCTTTAAAGAGGGTGAAAAGATGGACCAACGAGTCAAAGCTGGAGTTACAGGCCTGCTTTGACTGCACTGACTGGAGGGTCTTTGAGGCTGCAGCCACTGACCTGGACCAACTAACTGACACTGTGACATCTTACATCAGTTTTAGTGAGGACATGCCGACCAAAACCTTCCGCACAAACAACCAACCACTGGCTCACAGCAAAACTCAGGCAGCTTCGTCAGACCAAAGAGGAGGCCTTCAGAAGCAGGGACAGAGCCCGGTATAACCAGGCCAGGAACACACTGACTAAAGAGGTCAAAGCTGTAAAGAGGAGCTACGCTGAAAAGCTAGAAAACAGCTCTAGAGCCAGCGACCCTGCATCTGTGTGGAGAAGCCTGCTGACACACAAACTACAGGAGACCATCCCCCAACACTCCTGGTACTCAACAACTGGCAGACGAGCTGAATGGTTTCTATTGTAGGTTTGAAAAGCCCACAGTCACACCTCTCCCCCACTCCAACGCCATCTTCAAACAGTCACTTTCCCCCACTGCCATGCTGTCACTCCCCCTCTCTGACCTCTCACCTGCACTCACGATCTGTGAAGAGGATGTGCGGCAGCTCTTCCAGAGGCAGAAGATCAGGAAGGCTCCTGGCACTGACGGTGTGTCACATCCTTCCTGAAAATCTGTGCGGACCAGCTGGCCCCCATCTTCACTCAGATCTTCAACAAATCCAACCCGGTCTCACTCCCAAGTCGTCACATATGGACATGGTCACATAATCGTCAGTTTGTGACGCACTAGGGATCCCTTTGACGTCATAGTTCGACGTATCGAGGGAAGCCCTGTTGTGTCAGTTTTTGATGGTAAAGGCAAGTATGATATTTAAGAGAAAAGACGTAGTAAGGAGGTGATTGGGGTGGATAGAGGGCCAGAACCCGGACCTTGAAGCAGGAGAACAGGGTTTGTGTCCCGTGCGAAACAAAACATTAAATGTTTTTATTTAGGCGAGTGAGGTAAATTGACATTAATGTTAGTTAACTTAAGTCTTAATTGACATACATAGCTATTTTAACGCAAACCATGATCTTTTCCTAACCTTAACCAAACTGCATCGTTTCACGACTTTAATTATGGCAATGTATCGAAACGTTACGTTTTATCTTGAAAGTGTAACCGGATATTGCATATTTATTGTTGCTAAGCGTTGCTAACTTGACTGTGGATCCCTAAACGTCAATAATTGATGCAAAAGGGCTACCCAAGTCTTTAAAAAGCGACGGCAAAGGGCCTTGACCATGCGTCAGACATTTGACGAGTAGGGAGTGAGACTGTGTTGACAAATCACTGGAGCTGTGTGAAGTTCCCTCCTGCTTCAAACGCTCCACAATCATCCCGGTCACCAAAATACACTCCATTACTGGACTAAATGACTACAGGTCTGTCGCCCTGACATCTGTAGTCATGAAGTCCTTTGACAGACTGGTGTTGGCCCACCTGAAGGACATTACAGGCCCCCTGCTGGACCCCCTGCAGTTTGCCTACAGGGCTAACAGGTCAGTGGATGATGCTGTCAACTTGGGTCTGCATCACATCCTGCAACACCTCGACTCTCCAGGGACACATGCAAGGATCCTGTTCGTGGACTTCAGGAGGAGCCCCCCCCACTCTGCCCCCCATTACTTACTCAACAGCCCTGCGTCTGCTGTGGAATATTTCAGGTTTCTGGGATCCACTATATCCAAGGACCTGAAGTGGGAGCAGTAGGAGAGGTTGTCTCACTGGCTGTCTGTGATGTTATGTGTTGCTGCACCGTGTACTCAGAGTTGTTGTCAATCTGTTTCTTTTGTGTCAAGGAGGTGATGTCTGTTTCGACTGTACTCTAGCTCTCCTTCAGCTGTACTTAGGTGATAAGATCTGTCAGTTTCTGCTGGTTTCCAATAGCCATGCTCCTGGAATCGCGATGCGTTGACCTCCCTAATTAATAGTTCAGTATTGTACTGTATTTATTTCAGGCCTATTTCCTTTTCCCTAAGTGGTTATCCCACTTGTCAGGCCGCCATTGTAAAGAAGAACTTGTTCTTAATGACTTGCCTGTAAAAAAAAAAAAGAATAATAAAAAAAAAAAGAGACAAAGTTCAGTAGTTGTTGTATGTTGTTACTGTATGTTCTAATACATGGTTAAAAGAGAGAAATTTACCAAGATTAACTATCAAAATAAGAAAAAAAGGGACTCCAAGTGTCTAGATAAGATGTAAGTTGTCATTTTATCTGGGTTGACACACAGTTTATGTGGGGAAACATTCCCAGATCCCAGTTTAGGTTTGTTCTCCCAGATTCACTGGTCAACACAAAGTGACGTGTGTGCCATGCCATAATGACAATGTTGATGAATAGTTCAATTAAGATCAATGATAATAATATAATCGCAGCGATATCATAAAGTGAGACTGTCACCTACTGCTGGTGAAAACTCAGTGTCAAACAGCGCAGCATTGTTTATGTATCCAAAGAAGGTTAAAGTCACGGGCAACTGGACTTGGTTGAAGATACTAGAAGACGTTTGGTCCCTCATCCAAGAGACTTCTTTAGTTCTGAAATGAACTTTTTTTTATTATTTTTTTAAATGGGTCAGTTTATTAACTACAACATTAATTTAATTGTTTAATTTAAATATGTTGAAGATGGTCGATGTCGTGGAAATTGTATCTTGCTGGTGAAATAATTGAGTAACAACCAACCGTTGTCTTTGAAGAATTTATTAATAGAAGAGAATAAACAGAAGGACTAAAACACATATCCAGCTGGTCCTAGGGCAGCTTCCGAGCAAAGGGATGCATCAACATTTACAGTCTAGGTTTCTATGTTTTGGGGAACAGAGATCCTCTTAAGGAGATTAAGAATAAATGTAAGACGACACAATTTTCTGCCATAACAGTCGACATCAACAAGTTTAAAGTTTCCACTAAAGTGAAAATCCTACCGAGGAGTTGTCTGGTTCCAGCTTCACTGATGAGGATTTACATGATGATGAACTGAATATTTTTGGGTTTTAGACTGTTGGTCCAAATCTTTTTGACTACATCGGGCTGTGGACGTTTTAAAAGGACAAATTTCTCTATTTTCTGCCATTTTAAACAAACAGACAAAATCATGAATAAATTAATGGGAAAAATAATCAGCAGATTAAACTGTAATGAAAACATTCATTAGTTGTAGCCCTCATTTTTCAAATCAAGTGTCAGTACACCAGTTTCTGATCTCTATCTTCTCCTCTGTCGACTCTTTTCTGCAAAACTCCTTCAACACAAGAATAACTGGAAACAGGTGGAATTTTAGTTAATTTTAAAGTAAATTAATCTCCAAAGGCAAAAAATTTGCGACCGCGAGGCAGAGAGAGAAAGGGATTTTCACTCTAGCCTGGTGAATTAAATCATCACTAAAGGACAGAGAAGGAGACGAGAACAGGGACGATGGACAGCAGCAGAGGAACTGAGAGGGGAACCAGGTGAGCGGCTCCAGAGATGCTGATCTGCCTGTCGATCCAGGACTGATACTGGGACACTCGGGTGTAGACGTCTGGGAAATTAGGCAGCAAGGCACAGCCTCCTCCAAAACTCACCACTCCAGCCTGGACCCAGACAGAGCCGTTTTTAGTCACCAGCGGGCCGCCTGAATCCCCCTGCAGACGTCAGACAGGTCGATTATACTCATACTTCTGCTCTCAGAGGGAAATACTGTCCTTTTTATTCACCAGTCAGATCTATTGATTAGTGCAGATTTAAACATGTGTGTTATCAGTTGATGGAGGAGTGTTTTGCAGACAGACTCACCTGGCAGG
>NC_060151.1:30193177-30198959 GCF_021292245.1 Micropterus dolomieu
GAACAGAGATCCTCTTAAGGAGATTAAGAATAAATGTAAGACGACACAATTTTCTGCCATAACAGTCGACATCAACAAGTTTAAAGTTTCCACTAAAGAGAAAATCCTACCGAGGAGTTGTCTGGTTCCAGCTTCACTGATGAGGATTTACATGATGATGTACTGAATATTTTTGGGTTTTAGACTGTTGGTCCAAATCTTTTTGACTACATCGGACTGTGGATGTTTTAAAAGGACAAATTTCTCTATTTTCTGCCATTTTAAACAAACAGACAAAATCATGAATAAATTAATGGGAAAAATAATCAGCAGATTAAACTGTAATGAAAACATTCATTAGTTGTAGCCCTCATTTTTCAAATCAAGTGTCAGTACACCAGTTTCTGATCTCTATCTTCTCCTCTGTCGACTCTTTTCTGCAAAACTCCTTCAACACAAGAATAACTGGAAACAGGTGGAATTTTAGCTAATTTTAAAGTAAATTAATCTCCAAAGGCAAAAAATGTGCGACCACGAGGCAGAGAGAGAAAGGGATTTTCACTCCAGCCTGGTGAATTAAATCATCACTAAAGGACAGAGAAGGAGACGAGAACAGGCACGATGGACAGCAGCAGAGGAACCGAGAGGGGAACCAGGTGGGCGGCTCCAGAGATGCTGATCTGCCTGTCGATCCAGGACTGATACTGGGACACTCGGGTGTAGACGTCTGGGACATTAGGCAGGGCACAGCCTCCTCCAAAACTCACCACTCCGGCCTGGACCCAGACAGAGCCGTTTTTAGTCACCAACGGGCCTCCTGAATCCCCCTGCAGACGTCAGACAGGTCGATTATACTTCATACTTCTACTCTCAGAGGGAAATACTGTCCTTTTTATTCACCAGAGTCAGATCTAATGATTAGTGCAGATTTAAACATGTGTGTTATCAGTTGATTGAGGAGTGTTTTGCAGACAGACTCACGTCACAGGTGCCATTTCCTCCCTGAGTCACACCAGCACAGATCATGTTGTTTTTGATTTTACCACCGTAGGTAACGTTACAATCACTGTTGGACACGATGTGAACGCTCACCTCCTGCAGCCTCTCTGGGAAAGGAAGTGAAACTGAAAAAGAAAACGGACATTAATGTTGAGTTAATGAGTCTGTATTTTTTCTTTGTGTTAACAGTGTGTGTCTCACAGCCTGATCTTGTTGTGGTCCAACAGTCCTTCTTGTCCTCTGTGTTAAGGTTTGTCAAGCTCAGACACGGGAAAAAGGGTCCCACATACGCCATCCCACTGCCCAAAATGCTCTCTAGAGCAGTGGTTCTCAAAGGGGTCCTTGAGGGGGCTCCAGGGTGTCCCCAGCAGAAAGGGAAATTATTTATATTCTCTTTTTTTCCATGCACAATACCGGAATTTATGACAATTTTGGTTATGAGTTTCATACACTTTCATAACAAAACATCTAAAAGCAAAAGATGGGTAACCCTGGGACACAATCTTGTCAAATGGTGGTCTGTGGTCTAATTTTTGACAGTTTCGGGGGCCTTGACATTAAAAGTTTGAGAACCACTGCTCTAGAGCACCACATTTGGATTCATACACACTTGAAATGGTAGAATTACTTCCCTGTAGGGAATATAATCTGATGGTTTTCCTGTTGAAACAGGGTAAACCAATGAGCGATTACTTTTATTTGATCAAACATGCAGAAAGTCAGGACTTTTGGACCTCGTAGCTACACCAGTGCAGGACGACTCATCTCTGCTCATGATACCAGAACAGACTCAGTGTTGCAGCCCTGCAGGAAAGATCCCATTCATCTTTCACACAGACGATGTTTGCTGAGTCACAGTTGAGGATGGACATGAAACTCTCCTGTTTAAATCATTAGTACAAAAGATGAACAACTGTATCTGTCCATTTTCTGCCTCTGATCTACAGCAGGGTCTCTGTGGCAGCAGGCTCAGCAAGTTCCAGACGGCCATGATCCATTACTGAAGTAAAAGTCCTGCATTCAAAATTTTACTTCAGTAAAAGCTCAGAAGTATAGTGACAAAGTTCCAAAAGTGATTTAGCATTAATGCTGGCTTACTGGATGAATCCATACAGTCATTCACTATTAACAGAACATTTTAAAATGACTGTCGAATAAATTTAAATTCTCACCGTTAGTTTGGATGTCTCCCCATCCGGTGACCCAGCAGGTCGTCCCGTTGTTAAAGACGCTGCCGTCCACCGCCAGACACACGGGTCTGATGTAGTCGGTGAAGTTAACAGGTGAGGACAGCTTCAGCAAGGCTATGTCGTTATCGTTCGTGGTGGTGTTATAGTTGGGATGCTTGATGATCTGGGACACAGTCCGGGACATCGCGTCTGTATTCGACAAATTCAGGGAGTCAAGACCGAGGTTAACGGTGAGACCGGGTGAGGTGCTGAGAAACAGAAAAAACATGTTTCAATATGTGACAGACACTGGTGCTGTCTGAGTGTGAATTTTAAAATAAACTGTCTTTATTTAAAAAAATAAATAAAGTTTTATATATATATTTTAGAAATACCAAGGGCTGAAAGAGGAGCTAGAAAAGATGTGGAAAGTAAGAGCAACAGTGGTGCCAGTGGTGATCGAGCACTGGGGGCCGTGACCCCCAGACTGGGAGAGTGGCTACAGCAGGTTCCAGGTAAAACATCAGAGGTCTCTGTCCAGAAGAGTGCAGTCCTAGGAACAGCTAAGATACTGCGCAGAACCCTCAAACTCCAAGGCCTCTGGTAGAGGACCCGAGCTTGAGGAATGCCACCCCGCAAGGGGTGAGAGGGGGATTTTATTATATTTTATAGATATATAGTTTGTTGAATTTCTCAACAGTCTTTAAATATTGTGACATTTTGCAATTCAAACTACTTATTCAAACAGCAAATATTACATACATATATTACGTAGGCCTACAGTGACCAAGGATCGGGAACGAGAACCTTTTGTTGTAATCTGTATTATAGCAGCAGTCAGGGTTGTTGAGTAACGGCGTTACGTAATCAGGATACAAAAATAAAATAACTGTCCGTTACAGTACAAAAACAAGGATGTAATCAGATTACAGCTACATTTTGTAAAAACAGGGATTACTCAGAGATTACTTTAAGCACAAAGTTTCCATGAAACGGTAAGCGGAGTGCTATGTTTTCCCTGTAAAAACACACAGCTAGTGATGGATCCATCGCAGATATTGATCGGCCGGTAGCCAGTAATTGAATGTGGTTTCGCCCCCCTCCCCGTCATGGTGCAGGCTGATGCCACCTCTCAGCAAACAGCAAAGATAAGAATAGGAGGGGCGAGTTAAACCCACTTGAAAATCAACATTTTGGGATTAATCTCAGGATTTTGAGGGGGAAAGTGTGAATGGTTTGTTTCTTTAAACACATCTGAATTTAGTCTTGATGTTTAGATTAATTTATCAAGTCAGTTCCCTTGACCAAGGAACTGGAACTACATCTGAACCTTTTGTTGTATTCTGCATTATGTGCAGTGGCAGCGTCTCCTGCTTATGGTTTAGTTTTAATGCTCTAACTATCCTGCAAAATAACTTGTGGAACAATATTTATCATGTATGTTTTACAACTGTAATGGTGTCTATTACTAACAGCATAAAGAAAAACATGCAGGGTGGTTTTAATGTGGGTTACTGCGGGCGGCACCCTCATTGTATTTTCTCCCTGTCCTTTCTTTCTGTTGCAAGCTTGTACAGGTGAAGTCATGTAACAGGATCATAGCTCACCTGGAGAAACAGGTAGCAGCAGTCAGGACCCACTGGTTGTTGATCAGGGAGCCTCCACAGAAATGAGATCCGTTGCTCTGCAGACTGGCCTGCCAGGGCCACGACCCGGGAGGAGCATCCGCCCCTCCTACGATCCTGGTGTTGAGCGGCGTAGTGCCACAAACTGGAGGGAGACAGTCAGAATTCATGTATACTGTAAAACTTTCATTAGTAGCCCAGGCATTTATTTGCTACAATCCCTGAATTGACCCTGCCTATATTCGGTACAGGCCTTTAATTCTTTTTGCACAAAACTGAAATAGGCTACTATGAAATATTTTATTTATTTCAAACAGTATGAATATTACTTTAAATATTTACACTGTTCTACAAGCTGTACACTCACTACTTTACATTGTAGCAAAGTGTCATTTCTTCAGTGTTGTCACAAAGATATAATCAAATATTTACAAAACTATGAGGGGTATACTCACTTTTGTGAGAATCTTTCCACGAACTAAACAAAAAAGATCATTGAGTCCCAGCACACAACAAAGCAAATTCTGCCATCTGCTGGTTCCCTAGTGGATCATATCAAGAATCTTGGCGTCTGGTTCTACGCTAATTTAAGTTTTGAACAGCACACCACAAAGCTTGTGCAATCGTGTTTTTATCATCTTTAAATATATCAAATATACGATTTATGTTAACTTTCATCATATATTCACGCCTGGATTTCTGCAACAGTTTTACCTGCTTGACTCAGAAATCTACTCCAGACTGTCCTGAACCAGAACCAAGAAACGTTCATTAAACTGGCCACAATGTTTCAGAATAAACTTTAAAATTGTATTGATGGCTTGTAAGTCTCTTCGTGGTCTCTCGCCCTGTTGACCTTCTAGTTCTTACAGCTATGCACCAGCACAAACTCTGAGAGAGGAAGCTGGATGAGAAGTCAGAGGATCACCAAAGTCACTAGGACTCATCCTGAGGGGAACATGAACGTCTGAACCGCATTTTATCACAATTTAACCAACTTCTGTGGAGAGACAGTATTTGACTCTTATGGAGCTTCTAAAGTGCAACTAAAAGCTGCTTTTCAAACTGGACCGGATTAATGTTGAGGGTTTAAAAAACATATTAAACTCAGAAGAAAACAGAAGTCCAGTGAACAAAAGAATGAATGAGGACATATCTCACCATCTGACATGTGTGCATTGGTTCCTGTAGGAGAGACAAAGAACAATACATTTAGTCACAAACAAATTTGTTTGTTTGTGCAGTGATGATAATCTACATGGAACTAAGATGGTGTTGACCGACTAGATTTCTGGGAACAAAAGCAACCGGTTCCTCCTGTGTTCCTGAGGCCCCATTTGCATCTTTTAAATGCAGAACTTCTGCTATGTTTCCACCTCCCATCCAGACTAAAACTAAAGTCTGAAAACGCTGCTGACCCAGTTTTCGTTTAAAGCTCCAGGGTAGTGTTTTAGTGTGGACAGGCGAAAACAGAGGACTGTAAAAATGATTATACAGACACTCAAGTTTGGCTTCCTGATTGGCTCTATGATGACGATGCTACTGACAAAGTTCTAGTTTTGGTGTTTTATTAAAATATTTTATACTGTGTAAATAACACTTCTACACTTGTATTGTTTATGTCTCCGTATTTACTTTGCGACGACTCCCAGTCTTTCCGCCGCCACAGTTGCTTTGGACTACATTCAGTAACAGTTCCACCTCGTTGTCGATCCATGCAAAGAAATCTCTGATGTGCTTCTTTGTCTGCATTATTTTCATCTTTCGCCAAACCTTCTGCAACTTGCGTTGTTTTAATATAAACGGAGATCAATTCTGATACGCAGCTAAAACGCTGCTGTGGACAGAGAACGCATTCATTTTAAAACTCTGTTTTTAAACAGCAGCGTGGATGTAGCCACCCAAGTAGCAACTTTAATTCACTTTGTTATGTTGTGATTATCGAAGTAAACTCAAATTGTTTTACTTCAAAAAATGACACAGATGCATTTCTTAGCTTATTAATCTAAT
>NC_060151.1:30199059-30206975 GCF_021292245.1 Micropterus dolomieu
TAAAATTAGTAAAATAGAATAAAATAAAAGGGATAAAATAAAGTCAAATAAGATCGGGAAAGGCTCTTCTATAAAAGTATGTTTTAAGAAGGGACTTAAAAGAGTTCAGTGACTCAGCCGACCTGATTTCCTCAGGCAGGCTGTTCCAGAGCCTCGGGGCCCTGACAGCAAACGCTCTGTCCCCTTTAGTTTTCAGTCGAGACTCTGGAACAGACAACAGACCTCTGCCCGAGGATCTCAAGGTACGTGCTGGTGCGTACGGGACTAAAAGGTCAGAAATATAACAAGGCGAGAGGCCATGAAGAGCTTTAAAAGTGATCAATAGAATTTTAAAGTCAATTCTAAAACATACTGGGAGCCAGTGTAATGAAGCTAAAATAGGAGTAATGTGGTCATATTTCTTTGTTCTGGTTAAAAGCCTGGCAGCTGAGTTCTGGACAGTCTTGTTGTTCTTGTTGTTGTTGTAAACTCGCCTAAATCTGTCCTCTGTTTGTAGACTCCCTGCCTGGACTTGACTCCTGTCTCTGCTTCACTCCTGCTGCACATGGACTGGTGTGACTGGATCTCCCACAAGACCCATACTGTATGCAAGCCGAAGTACAGAGCAAAATCACACTCTGATTGAACCATTCTACAGTGCAGTGACAGTAGTTAGTGTAATTAAATAGCATTCTTTGGACCTGCAATTTATCTGAGAGAGAGAGGAATCAGATATGATATTACTTCATCACACATTTACATGAGCAGCAGGATAGCATTTTAGTCACAGCCCACAGAAGAACTCAGTCTGGCCTAAGTGAAGTTGATGACTTGTAAGTCTCTTCGTGGTCTCTCGCCCTGTTGTATCTCTGACCTTCTAGTTCTTGCAGCTATGCACCAGCACAAACTCTGAGAGAGGAAGCTGGATGAAAAGTCAGAGGATCACCAAAGTCACTAGGACTCATCCTGAGGGGAACATGAACGTCTGAACCGCATTTTATCACAATTTAACCAACTTCTGTGGAGAGACAGTATTTGACTCTTATGGAGCTTCTAAAGTGCAACTAAAAGCTGCTTTTCAAACTGGACCGGATTAATGTTGAGGGTTTAAAAAACATTTTAAACTCAGAAGAAAACAGAAGTCCAGTGAACAAAAGAATGAATGAGGACATATCTCACCATCTGACATGTGTGCATTGGTTCCTGTAGGAGAGACAAAGAACAATACATTTAGTCACAAACAAATTTGTTTGTTTGTGCAGTGATGATAATCTACATGGAACTAAGATGGTGTTGACCGACTAGATTTCTGAGAACAAAAGCAACCGGTTCCTCCTGTGTTCCTGAGGCCCAATTTGCATCTTTTAAAAGCAGAACTTCTGCTATGTTTCCACCTCCCATCCAGACTAAAACTAAAGTCTGAAAACGCTGCTGACCCAGTTTTCGTTTAAAGCTCCAGGGTAGCGTTTTAGTGGCTACTGACATTTATTTACTGTGTAAATAACACTTCTACACTTGTACTGTTTATGTCTCCGTATTTACTTTGCGACGACTCCCAGTCTTTCCGCCGCCACAGTTGCTTTGGACTACATTCAGTAACAGTTCCACCTCGTTGTCGATCCATGCAAAGAAATCTCTGATGTGCTTCTTCGTCTTCATTACTTTCATCTTTCGCCAAACCTTCTGCAACTTGCGTTGTTTTAATATAAACGGAGATCAATTCTGATACGCAGCTAAAACGCTGCTGTGGACAGAGAACGCATTCATTTTAAAACTCTGTTTTTAAACAGCAGCGTGGATGTAGCCACCCAAGTAGCAGCTTTAATTCACTTTGTTATGTTGTGATTATCGAAGTAAACTCAAATTGTTTTACTTCAAAAAATGACACAGATGCATTTCTTAGCTTATTAATCTAATAAAAGTGTGAATCAGTCTCCTGCCCTCACACAGAGAGTCAAACTGCCAGTTCTTCAGTCAAATATTTCTGCATGTTGCAAGTGTCTGAACTGACTGTGAGTAGATAATTACACAGAAACAGAAGAGTCAGTCTCTTCTTTCTAGATTTCTTTTCATTATGAATAAAAAACAAATCAGGTGATCAACTGAGAAGATATTTTAATTTACCTGTAACTGCTAAGACCACAAGCATGACGCCACAAACCAACAGTCTGGCCTCCATCGTGCGACTCTACCAACTGTGTCTGGTCATCGGTAGAGGAGTTTATTAATGGACGAGTTTATCAGTGGATAAACCGCCTGGACAGGCCGCTCACGCCCTTCTTTACCAACAAACCAAATTAACATTTTCTCTGGCCCCGGGCGTTGCACTGCTGCTGCTGTGTCTACTTTTAGGAATCAGAATCACTTTCATTGGCCAGGTATTTACAGAGAGCCTACAAGATAATTCCAGGTTTACATCCCTCTTAGTGTACAAGGTTCAAAGTTCAAGATACATACAAATACAAAAAGAAGTGGTCAGACTTGTTAGGACCGTTCCATTGAAGAGAAAAAAAACCACAATGGTCCCTAAAATAACTTGAAACTGAAATTTAATGAAACTGAACTGATGAAAATCAGACATTAATTAATTATTTATAATAACATAACAGAATAAGCAGAAATAAACCTGACAACAAGCTCAACAAAACAGACATAGTGTAAACATATTGATAATAAACTTTAAAAGTACAAAAGTAGTCAAATGGAAACCCCTATACGGACAATGCTATGATCAATGTCATTAATGACAATATTGAAGCAATGGACAGTGAGATCATTATTTTTTTGTTTTTTGATTTATCAAAAGTCTTTGATACAGTAGACCATCACATTTTACTGGGAAAACTTTGCAATATTATTTTTTGCAGCAGGAGTGGAGCTGTTTGTTTGGGAGCAGCAGGAGTGAAGCTGTTTGTTTGGGTGCAGCAGGAGTGGAGCTGTGTGTTTGGGTGCAGCAGGAGTGAAGCTGTTTGTTTGGGTGCAGCAGGAGTGGAGCTGTTTGTTTGGGTGCAGCAGGAGTGAAGCTGTGTGTTTGGGTGCAGCAGGAGTGAAGCTGTTTGTTTGGGTGCAGCAGGAGTGGAGCTGTGTGTTTGGGTGCAGCAGGAGTGGAGCTGTTTGTTTGGGTGCAGCAGGAGTGGAGCTGTTTGTTTGGGTGCAGCAGGAGTGGAGCTGTGTGTTTGGGTGCAGCAGGAGTGAAGCTGTTTGTTTGGGTGCAGCAGGAGTGGAGCTGTGTGTTTGGGTGCAGCAGGAGTGAAGCTGTTTGTTTGGGTGCAGCAGGAGTGAAGCTGTTTGTTTGGGTGCAGCAGGAGTGAAGCTGTGTGTTTGGGAGCAGCAGGAGTGGAGCTGTTTGTTTGGGTGCAGCAGGAGTGGAGCTGTGATCTTGGAGGTGGAGGTACTGTATATATTGGATGTGCAAGCAAAACTCGGCTGAACATTTTTCTAAGATCAATGGCCATCAGCTTCATGCGACTGGTTTTGTTTCTGGTTTGGAACCCAGACGTCTTGTTTATTACAGCCATGTGTAACGTCAACTACTGACGTAACTACGCTCGCCGTAGCCTGGTTTATTCGCTCCAAATCAGCTGATGGAAACGCACATTATTTAGCAATTTCTTTTTTTGAATTTTTTTTGCAACATTTCAAAAGTACGCTTAAAATTCACATGACAATTAGATGGAAACATGGCTACAGTGTTGAAGAAATCATGCAGCCCTCAAATAGAGACATTATTCATAAATTGCAAACCTTTTTATTCACCGCGGGAGTTTTCCTCGTTTTTCCTGGTCGCTGTTTACATTCCACCTCAGGCCTGCTCATTGTTATCGGGGACTTTAACAAAGCAAACCTCAGCCATGAACTTCCAAAGTACAGATAGCATATTAAGTGTCCCACCAGAGACACTAACACACTGGACCACTGCTACACAATATTAAAGGACGCCTGTCGCTCTGTTCCCCGTGCAGCCTCAAGACTCTCTGATCACTGTCTGGTTCATCTTATCCCGTCTTACCGGCTGCTAAACCTGCTTTAAAGAGGGTGAAAAGATGGACCAACGAGTCAAAGCTGGAGTTACAGGCCTGCTTTGACTGCACTGACTGGAGGGTCTTTGAGGCTGCAGCCACTGACCTGGACCAACTAACTGACACTGTGACATCTTACATCAGTTTTAGTGAGGACATGCCGACCAAAACCTTCCGCACAAACAACCAACCACTGGCTCACAGCAAAACTCAGGCAGCTTCGTCAGACCAAAGAGGAGGCCTTCAGAAGCAGGGACAGAGCCCGGTATAACCAGGCCAGGAACACACTGACTAAAGAGGTCAAAGCTGTAAAGAGGAGCTACGCTGAAAAGCTAGAAAACAGCTTTACAGCCAGCGACCCTGGTTGTAAAGAACAGGTGAACAGGTCAGTGGATGATGCTGTCAACTTGGGTCTGCATCACATCCTGCAACACCTCGACTCTCCAGGGACACATGCAGGGATCCTGTTAGTGGACTTGAGCCCGGCGTTCAACACCATCATCCCGGACATCCTCAGCACCAAAATCACCCAGCTCACTGTGCCAGCCTCCACCTGTCAGTGGATCACAGACTTCCTGACTGACAGGAGTCAGCAGGTGAGGCTGGGAAACATCACATCCAGCACCTGGACTATCAGCACTGGGGTGTGTGCTCTCCCCACTGCCCTTCTCCCTCTACACCAACGACTGCACCTCAGGAGACCATCTGTCAAACTCCTGAAGTTCGCTGACGACACAACGGTCATCGGCCTCATCCGGGACGGTGATGAGTCGGCCTACAGGCCTATTTCCCATTGTAAAGAAGAAGTGGTTATCCTTCAGGTGGTTCTCTTCCTTCTCTCTGGCTTGGGCGCTTGTTGGTATGTTTTCCGCTCTGTGGTGTAGTGTTCTCATGACCCCTAGCTTGTGCTCCAGTGGGTGGTGGGAATCGAACAGTAGGTATTGGTCTGTGTGTGGGGGTTTTCTGTAAACACCAATCTGCAGGCTTCTGTCCTCTTCAATGTGTACAGCGCAGTCCAGGAAGGCCAAACTGTTGTTGTGAACATGAAGGGGGCACTTACAGCCTGTGGATACCCTAAATGGACCTTTGTGAAAACAGCCACAAGATCCAAGAAGGACAACGGTCCAATGCCGTGAGGAATGCACAGACCTGTATATTGGGGAGACTAAACAACCACTACACAAACGCATGGCTCAACACAGAAGGGCCAACTCCTCAGGTCAAGACTCTGCAGTCTACTTACATCTGAAGGACAGAGGACACTCGTTTGAGGACCACCAGGTGCACATTTTAGACAGAGAAGATGGATGGTTTGAAAGAGGTGTCAAGGAAGCCATCTACACCAGGGTCGAGAAGCCGTCATTGAACAGGGGAGGGGGTCTACGCCACCACTTATCCCCCACTTACAATGCTGTCCTTTCATCACTTCCCAGGAAACTCAACAAACGTAACCTATTGGCCTCAGGTGAAGATACCAACGATGGTCGTTCAGTCTTGGCCGCAGGTAGTCTTAACGACTGTAACGACTGTCGTCACAGCAACAAGGAACTCTAACGAACCAGCGGTATCGATGACCCGGGCCAACGACCCCACTGAGGTTAAATAGCTGAGTTTCCCTGCCAGTCAAAAGTCCTTTGGATGAGGGACGAAACGTCTTCCAGTAGCTTCAACCAAGTCCAGTTGCCCTTCATTTTAACCTTCGTTGGATAACTATGACCTGGATGACTGAGAATCTTCATAGACAAAGAGCACAGTAGAGGGGGTAGTGGTGACCCTTGAGTTGTACCTCTGTTAAATTGAGATTGGGCAGAAATTAGACCATTTGTTGAGACCGAGGCAGTGGGCATTTTGTATAAAAGCTGTACCCATTGAACAAAATCTGATTGAAAGCCAAAATCATTTCAACACTTCAAGCATGTAGTTTTGCTCAATACGATCAAAAGCTTTCTCTTCATCCATTGTTACTATTGCACTTGGAGTTTGATGGAAATTAAGAGGAAATCAAGTGAATAATATTGATTAAATGTCTTGGATTATTTGATGAAGTACGGCCTTTTATAAACCCTTTTTGGTCTGCATTAACTATATCTGTCACTATCACTACTCTTTCCAGTCGATTAGCCGCTATTTTTGAGAGTATTTTTACAACCATTCCAAGTAGGCTAATCGGGCGATAAGAAGCACATAGTTCTTGATCTTTCCCTTTTTTTGGGAATAACTATAATATGAGCTAAGTACATAGATTTTGTGAGTTCACCCTCTTCAAAAGATTAGTTGAACACATGTTGTAATAGTTTAATTTTGCTTTTCATCTTTTTATAAAACTGTACACAGAATCCATCTGCCCCTGGACTTTTATCTAACTGGAGTGAGGAGATTGCTTTATCTGGTAAGTGTATCGTTGTCCAATTCTGAGGTATACAACATTTAATAAAATTTATGAAAGCATTCATTGATCTTTTTATTGTTTGTTTCATGGATTTGATATCAGATATTGCAGAAATAAAAGTTTTTTGCAAAGAGTTTCTTGTAAGACGAGCCAGCTTATTTCCAAATTCAAAGAATGTTTGTCTAGCAAACAAAATATCAGACTCAGCATTCTTTGCTAGTGAATTAGTCAACAGTAGTCTTGCCTCCTTTAACTATTTAAGCACCCCATCTGAGCTTTATAAGATTCCCACACCAATCTCGGATAAGTCATTGCAGTCATTTACTTGTACTGTAAATAAAGGTCTGTCTGCGTTTCCAAGAATTTTATGAAATTAACAAAACAGTGATGCGTTAATTTTCCAAGAGAACAATCATTCTGCGGGCCTGAAAGGTTTAATTTCTAGAGTGAAAGGGCAATAGATCCAGCCAACCAACTGGGCTGGGTGTTTATATATGTAGTCTATTCATGAGAATGACAAGTGAGGTGGAGAATAAAATGTGTAATTTTTAGGATTCATGTATCTCCAAATCTAACAGTGTCTGAAGAAAATTTTGTAGTGCTCTGCCAGATTTTGATTGATCTTTATGAGGGGGGCAATCATCTCCAATTATCATATTTGTACAGTCCATTTCAGCAATTTTACTGAGTAGGAAGGCAAAAAAGTCCTCGTCATAGACATTAGCAGCATAAACATTTCCTAACAATACTGATTCTCCATATAGTTCTCCTTTTACTAGAACTATCTTTCCTGTCTGTATCTTGGTAACTATTTTTAGCTGTAAATGGCAGCAATCTATGAACTAATATAATTGCACCCCTTTTACTTGTAGAATAAGATGTAAAACATTCCCGGAGAGATTTTTTGTGCTCCTCCTCATTCAAATGGGTTTCTTGGAGGAAAGCAACCTGGACATTTTCCTTTTTAAGATAGTTTTGAACAGCTTTCCTTTTGATAATATTATTGGAGCCCTTGATATTCCAGGTACAAAACTTAATATTCAGAGTAATGTAGTATTATATCATGCTGCAAAGTCTCATTCACCTTATCACATAATTTGGATATGGTTTTAATCTGAAATCCTGTCTGGAAAAAAAACAAAAAACACAAGAACAATCCAAGTAAAAACAAGCTAAAGCTCGATAAGACCTACTAACACAGAGCCAAGAAAAACAAAAAACAAAAGCCTTTTCTAGGGCTGTCCCCGAAGGATTTAGTCCTGCCCATAGTCGAATCATGTGTGGGGTTTTTTGTACAAGGCAATTGCGAGCGGGGGGAGGTGTGTGTGTGTGTGTGTGTGTGTGTGTGTGTGCACTCTGTGTTTAGACACGGTAGCTCTGTTTCAATCTTGAGAAACTGCAGAGCTTCAAACAAAAGGAAAATTAAATGTGGACTCTTAAACATCAGATCTCTCTCTTCTAAAGGTGTACTAGTAAATGAACTAATATCAGATTATGATATTGATTTGTTTGGTCTTACTGAAACCTGG
>NC_060151.1:30206995-30208219 GCF_021292245.1 Micropterus dolomieu
TGTGTGTGTGTGTGTGTGTGTCAGAGTCTTGCTCCTGGCAGGGTGATGGAGAATATGTTAGCCTAAATGAATCCACCCCTCCCAGTCATATTAATACTCACATTCCTCGAGGCACAGGCCGAGGAGGTGGAGTTGCAGCTATCTTCGACTCTAGCCTACTAAACAGCTCTAAACCTAAACTAAATTATAAATTTACTCATTTGAAAGCCTTGTTCTTGGTCTTTCGCACCCAAGTTGGAAATCACTGCAACCAGTTCTTTTCGTTATAGTGTACCGAGCACCTGGTCCGTACTCTGAATTCTTATCTGAATTTGCAGAGTTTTTCTCAACTTTAGTCCTTAAAACTGACAAAGTTATTATTGTAGGGGATTTTAATATTCATGTAGACGTTGAGAATGACAGCTTTAGTACCGCGTTCATCTCTCTGTTAGATTCCATTGGCTTCTCTGAGTGTTCATGAACCGACTCACTGTTTTAACCACACCCTCGACCTTGTTCTGGTATATGGTATTGAAACTGAACATTTAATAGTGTTCCCACAGAATCCCTCTTTATCTGACCACTGTTTGATAACTTTTGAGTTTGTATTGCTGAACTACTCGCCATTGGGCAAAAATTTCTATACAAGATGTCTGTCTGATAGTGCTGTAGCTAAATTTAAGGATGCGATTCCATCAGCTATAAATTCATTATCAAGTCACAAAGTAACGGAGGACTCCTATGCTAATTTCAGTCCCTCCCAAATCGATCATCTTGTTGATAGTGCTGCAGGCTCGCTGCGAATGACACTCGACTCTGTAGCCCCTCTAAAAAAGGAAATATCTAAAACAAAGACGGTTAGCTCCATGGTATAATACTGAAACTCGCAAATTAAAGCAAATATCACGGAAACTTGAGAGGAATTGGCGTTCTACCAAAGTGGAAAATTCTCATTTAATTTGGAAAGATAGTCTTAAAACTTATAGGAAGGCCCTCCGTAATGCCAGAGCAGCGTACTACTCGTCATTAATAGAGGAAAATAGGAACAACCCAAAGTTTCTTTTCAGCACTGTAGCCAGGCTGACAGAGAGTGACAACTCAATTGAGCCAAGTATTCCCATAGCTCTCAGTAGTTACGATTTCATGAGCTTCTTTAATGATAAAATTCTAGCTATTAGAGACAAAATTCACCAAGACCTGCCCTCAACTGGCACCGACTTATGTCTTAACTCAGGAACCTTAGAA
>NC_060151.1:30208319-30212744 GCF_021292245.1 Micropterus dolomieu
CATCTACACCAGGGTCGAGAAGCCGTCATTGAACAGGGGAGGGGGTCTACGCCACCACTTATCCCCCACTTACAATGCTGTCCTTTCATCACTTCCCAGGAAACTCAACAAACGTAACCTATTGGCCTCAGGTGAAGATACCAACGATGGTCGTTCAGTCTTGGCCACAGGTAGTCTTAACGACCGTAACGACTGTCGTCACAGCAACAAGGAACTCTAACGAACCAGCGGTATCGATGACCCGGGCCAACGACCCCACTGAGGTTAAATAGCTGAGTTTCCCTGCCAGTCAGTCAGAACTGAAGAAGTCCTTTGGATGAGGGACGAAACGTCTTCCAGTATCTTCAACCAAGTCCAGTTGCCCTTGATTTTTTTTAACCTTCGTTGGAGAACTATGACCTGGATGACTGAGAATCTTCATAGACATTTTAGGCCATTATGAACTGTGTGGTGGAAAAATTGTTCAATAAGTTCAATTTAAAAGCCTTTTAAAATAAATTCTGCAATTACACTTTATAATTTTAATAATTAATTCATCGTTAAATACAAAATGAGGAAATAGAGCCATTAACTGGTCGAAAAAAAGCATTACATTTTTATAGATTTATTTAAATGGGTCAGTTGTTAATTAACAAGTTAAAATTATTTCACCTGTTTCCAGCAAAGTTAACCGAACCACAACGATTTGTCATAGATTAGTTTATCACTAGAAAATAAATCAATAACTATTTTCATAATTCATTTTAGTCATTTAAAAAAAGTTAAAGCAAACTTTTTTTCTGGTTCCAGCTTCTCTGATGTGGATTTACATGATGATGAACTGAATCTTTGGGCTTTACACTGTTGGTCCAAATCTTTTTGAGTACATTGGGCTGTAGGAGTTATAAAGGACTCAATAAATGAATCAATTAATTGAGAAAATAATCAGCAATAAAAATACAACAAGACACTTCAAGTAATGTAACATAACATACAGCTTTATGTTCTTTTGAAGGCCATAAAACTCCAGCAAGTTGTAGAGAGAACAGAGAAAGAGACAGAAACATGAATTAATTAATGTTTTAATTAAAATAATCAGCTGATTAATCAACAATGAAAAAATTTGTTAGTTGTAGCCCTCATTTTTTAAATCAAGTGTCAGTACACCAGTTTCTCTCTCTTCTCTTCTGTCGACTCTTTTCTGCAAAACTCCTGTAACAAAAAAAGCTGAACTGGAAACAGGTGAAAATTATTTTGTTGCTTATTTTAAAGTAAATGAATCTCAAAAGGCTAAAAAATAAGAGACCACAAAACAGAGAGACAGATTTTGACTCTATCCTAGTGAATTAAATCATCATTAAACTTTCTATGAAAGGACAGAGAAGGAGACGAGAACAGGGACGATGGACAGCAGCAGAGGAACCGAGAGGGGAACCAGGTGAGTGGCTCCAGAGCCCGGCTGGTTGGTGCTGATCTGGCTGTTGATCCAGGACTGATACTGGGACACTCGGGTGTAGACTCCTGGGACATTAGGCAGGGCACAGCCTTCTCCAAAACTCACCACTCCAGCCTGGACCCAGACAGAGCCGTTTTTAGTCACCAGCGGGCCGCCTGAATCCCCCTGCAGACGTCAGACAGGTCGGTTATACTTCATACTTCTGCTCTCAGAGGGAAATACTGTCCTTTTTATTCACCAGAGTCAGATCTAATGATTAGTGCAGATTTAAACATGTGTGTTATCAGTTGATGGAGGAGTGTTTTGCAGACAGACTCACCTGGCAGGAGTCCTTTCCTCCCTGAGTCACACCAGCACAGATCATGTTGTTTGTGATTTTACCACCGTAGGTAACGTTACAATCACTGTTGGACACGATGGGAACGCTCACCTCCTGCAGCTTCTTTGGGGAAGGAAGTGGAA
Organism: Micropterus dolomieu; assembly: GCF_021292245.1. Taxonomy (NCBI): domain Eukaryota; kingdom Metazoa; phylum Chordata; class Actinopteri; order Centrarchiformes; family Centrarchidae; genus Micropterus; species Micropterus dolomieu. Next base: position 30,210,217 of record NC_060151.1, read on the forward strand.
CTGAAAAATGAAAGAGACATTAATGTTGAGTCTGTATCTATTCTTTGTGTCAACAGTGTGTGTCTCACAGCCTGATCTTGTTGTGGTCCAGCAGTCCTTCCCTCTTGTCCTCTGTGTTAAAGTTTGTCAAGCTAAGACACAAGACAAAAGGATTTGGGCCCACAGGACCGTAAGACATCAGTCCAATGTGTAAACCATCGAGTCACTACTTTCTTTGATCAAACATGCACAAAGTCAGGACTTTTGAACCATTGTAGAACCAGTGCAGGATCACTTTGGACTGCTTCTTTCAGCACATGATACCAGAATAGGTTCAGTGGGAACCATTTCATGCAGCCCTGGTTCCTGCAGGAAAGATCCCATTCATCTTTCACATAAACGATGTTTGCTGAGTCACAGTTGAGGATGGACATGAAACTCTCCTGTTTAAATCATTAGTACAAAAGATGAACAACTGTATCTGTCCATTTTCTGCCTCTGATCTACAGCAGGGTCTCTGTGGCAGCGGGCTAATCAAAGAATCCATTACTTCCATTACTTTAGCAAATGTCCTTCATTCAAGATGTTACTTCAGTAAAAGCTTAGAAGTATAAAAGTACCAAAAGTGATTTAGCATTTTTGCAGGTTCACTTGGACTTTTTGCAAAACACAACAATACAAACAAAACATTTTAAAATAACTGTCGAATAAATTTAAATTCTCACTCCCAGTTTGGATTCTCCCCCATCCGGTGACCCAGCAGGTCGTCCCGGCGTTAAAGACGCTGCCGTCCACCGCCAGACACACGGGTCTGATGTAGTCGGTGAAGTTAACAGGTGAGGACAGCTGCAGCAAGGCTATGTCGTTATCGTTCGTGGTGGTGTTATAGTTGGGATGCTGGATGATCTGGGACACAGTCCGGGACATCGCGTTTGTATTCGGCAAGTCTAGGGTGTCAAGACCGAGGTTAACGGTGAGACCGGGTGAGGTGCTGCGAAGCAGAAAAGACAACATGAATTAAAGCTCAAAACTTGCTGTAATTTCTCTTGTGGAGCAATATGTATCATGTATGTACGTATTTCATGTATTTATTACAACTTTAATGGTGTCTGATTATTGCTAACAGCATAAAGAAAAACATGCAGTGTGGTTTTAATGTGGGTTACTGAGGCACCCTCATTGCATTCTCTGTTGCTAAGCTTGCACAGGTGAAGTCATGTGACAGGATCGAAGCTCACCTGGAGACACAGTGAGCAGCAGTCAGGACCCACTGGTTGTTGATCAGGGAGCCTCCACAGAAATGACCTCCGTTGCTCTGCAGACTGACCTGCCAGGGCCACGACCCGGGAGGAGCATCCTCACCTCCTACGATCCTGGTGTTGAGCGTCGCTGTGCCACAAACTGGAGGGAGACAGTCAGAGTTCATGTATATTCAGGTTTTTGGGTCCGGTTTGTTCACAGTATTGTTTTTCTCTGGGTGCCATCATCTGTGTGGATTTGTTTAATCCAGCATGAGCTCGGCTCTAAAGATGATCCTGTCAATCTGTCTGTCCAGCTCTTTGGTCTGGATGAATCAACAACTATGGAATAGACTGACATGAAAGTTTGTACAGACCTTCATGTTCCCCTCAGGATGAAATGTAATAACTTTGGTGATCCTCTGACTTACCATCATACATAGCGCGACCATCAGGTCAGCATGTTAATGTGTCCAACGCTTTGCTTTATGACATAAAACCTGCAGAACTACAGACATTCCCGTCAGCATCAGCTGTACTCTGTGTTTACTGCTAATTAGCTGATGTTAGTATTAAAGAACAAACTGTGGTAGTGGCCTCCACTCAGAAAACCTCTTCATCTACAATAGATCTCTGATCAGAGAGTGACACGGGAACAGGGATCTTGGCTTCCTTTTGTCTTTAATGCCTTAGGTACACAATGACTTAAACTTGAACAGTCAGATGGTCATATATATATCTAAGCTAGCATTAGCAGTTCAGCATTAGCATTAACATTGTGGTATCCTAATCATTTATAATAATAATAATCATCTTTATTTGTAGAGCACTTTTCAAAAACAAGTTACAAAGTGCTTCAACAAGTGCAAAGACAACAATACATGCAAGAAAACATTGAAAAGACCAAAATACACGTTTAAGATAAATATAAATTAAGTAAAATAGAATAAAATAAAATAAAGTCAAATAAGATCGGGAAAAGCTCTCCTATAAAAGTATGTTTTAAGAAGGGACTTAAAAGAGTTCACCGACTCAGCCGACCTGATTTCCTCGGGCAGGCTGTTCCAGAGCCTCGGGGCCCTGACAGCAAACGCTCTGTCCCCTTTAGTTTTCAGTCGAGACTCTGGAACAGACAACAGACCTCTGCCCGAGGATCTCAAGGTACGTGCTGGTGCGTATGGGACTAAAAGGTCAGAAATATAACAAGGCGAGAGGCCATGAAGAGCTTTAAAAGTGATCAATAGAATTTTAAAGTCAATTCTAAAACATACTGGGAGCCAGTGTAATGAAGCTAAAATAGGAGTAATGTGG
>NC_060151.1:30212844-30233730 GCF_021292245.1 Micropterus dolomieu
GTTATTTTCCAGTACAGTGAGCAGCTGTTTGGACACAATTCTTTCTAGAATCTTTGCAATAAAAGGCAGTTTTGAAATTGGTCTAAAATTATGTGGGAGGGAGGGATCTAAACCAGGTTTCTTTAAAGGTGGGTTCACGCAAGCCGTTTTAAAATAATCAGTGACACAACCAGTAGATAGGGAGCTGTTGAAAACAGAGATCAAATGGGGCCCAACAGAATCTATTACTTTCAGTAAAAACTTTGTAGGTATAACATCAAGTGGGCTGGAGGACACTCTCATTTGTGATACTGTTTTTAAAAGCTCAGACAAGTCGATGGGATAAAACTGGTTAAAACTCTCTTGTTGCTGGTGAGGAACCTCTGAGTAAGAGGCCACGGGGGTAATAGAGGCTCTGATTGACACCACCTTATTGGTAAAAATAAAAGTCTTACTTGAAAGTGATCTCACATTGAAGATTTTAAATTAGTTTATTTTGGGTGCTGAAGTTGGTGCAGTTGTCCTAATCCTTATAAGATTACTAATATTTCTGTGTGGGATGTGCACATTTCGGTTTACTGGTCTATGCCTGATGATGACAGGAATAGAAGTCTTTGGAACAGCGCTGGGAGCAGACGGCTTTACATGCCAGCAGGTGGAGACAGTTGTTTGTGGCAGTGAGGCAGAGATCTGTTCAGTGAGCGGTGGTGTGTCCAGGTGTGCTGCATGAATGATTAGTCATTCAGGTAAGTCACGTGTGGACCGCACCACATGCTGTATGTGCGCAGCTAACATTTCTGAGCCCCGTTTGTTTGGGTGAAGTCCGTCTGTCTTAAAAAGAGACATTCTTTGCCAGAAAATATTAAAATTATCCACATAAAACACACGATGAGCCCTGCAGGCGACTGGAGCCAGTCGTGGAGGCCAAGGAGTCTACTGAAGCGGCCAGCACCGCGACCGACTGTGGGAATGGGACCAGAGAGAAAAACGGACTTTCCGCACTGCTTTAAAAAGTTAAGAAGACGGTTAAAATCTAATTTTGTCAGCTCAGACTGCCGAAGAGCTGTGTCATTTGTTCCAACATGGACTATCACTCTTGTGATGGAGGACGGGAGCGACGGCATCAGGTTCTGGAGTTTTTTTTTAAAATGTCAGCTGTGGTGGCACCAGGGAAGCAGCGAGTGGTAGCGTTAAAGAAACGGAGGTTTCTGGTTATGGAGTCACCAATTATTAGTGTGGTTGGGGAGAAAAGAGGACGAGGAGATGCCTTTTGTGTGGTTCCAGAGCAGGACTGAGCAGAATCTGCTTCAACACTGCGTGCGGACTGAGGATGGAGTGTGTGAGCTGCCGAGTGTTGTGTTGGAGTAGCAGTAACAGACCTGAGAGAAGGGCTACCTGACGGTGCAGGGTGGAGACGGCCTCCGGAGCGTCTGAGCACAGCCTCCTTCAGGATCCTACGTCGGGAAGCGGTGGTTTTTGACCGGGATGACGGCCGCCGATCAGGCCTGCATAGCGGTGATAAATGACCAATGACTGGTCCGCAGCTAAACCTGAATCAACAAACCATCATAACATGGTACGCAGGCTAGGCAACAATAATAAACATAACTAATTACGCATTAGCCAACTTACATTTGTGCATTCACACACATGCTGTTCAGTTCAGATGCAGACAGTCCAAGTCAGATGAACAATTACGGCAGCGGCACACGTAAAGGACCCCTTAGTTTCCTTACTCACAGTCTGAACGAATTTCCATACAATTACCAAACATTATGCAACAATGCCACCTGCTGGTGGAATATGGGAATTCAGAAGAGTTAGCATGCTAACAGTCTAAAGTAAGATGGTGAACATGATAAACACGCTAACATTAACATTTAGCTCAAAGCCCTGCTTCCCCTCGCAAACATTTGATGTGTATCAGTGTGCAGCAGGGACACCATCAAACTCTTATTTTGATCTAAAGAGTTTACAGACCAGAAATGACAAAGAATAATTTGAACGAGGTAGAGAGAAATCACCTCAAAGACTTATGAAGCTCAGTTTGACTGTGAAATCCATTTCTTCACTTTCTTGCTGTGAATGAGCTGTTCAGATGAACATCAAGCTCAGATCTGTGTGTGAAAATAGAGCTGGGGGCAATTAGCTTAGCTTAGCATACAGACTGGAGGCAGTGGCAGCTCTGTTCAAAGTTCAAAAATATTTGATATAATTTCTCTACAGTATGTTGAGATCATGATCCTCTCGTCTTACTCTCAAGTCAAACCTGCTCAGTATTTTGCCCAGACTGTTGAGATCAGACAAGTTGGGTAATTTGGTATCTAATTTTAAAACACATTTTGATGTATTTTTGTCCATCCCTGCAGGTCCTGCCCAGATCAAGATTCAAGAAAAGTTCCCTACAAACAAAGGAAGGATCTACATTTTCAATGATCTCACAACAACAAACCAAAAGATGAACAAATACAAGTTGAACATTCACAGACAGAGAGAGAGAGTTCACTCTCTGTCTACCTTTTGTGAAGTCAAATTATTTCCTGCAGCTGTACTCAGACAAAACAGAGATCCTTCTCATTGGCAAAGCAAATACTGCCATCTGCTGATTCCATAGTGGATCAAGCCTGTTTCAAAGAATATTGGCATCTGTTCTACGGTGATTTAAGTTTGAGCAGCACACCACAAAGCTCCTCTCCGGGAACCATCACCTTATCGTTGTGGAGAGGTTTGCGTGCCCCGGTGAACCTGGAGGCTGTGTTGTCTGGAGCCTAGTGCTACTGGTAGGGTCTCCCAAGGCAAAGTGGTTCCAGGTGAGGGTCCAGACTGGTTCACAAAGACCCCTGATGCTGGAGCTGCTGCCCCCGCGACCCGACCCCGGATAAGCGGATGAAGATGGATGGATGGACCAACCACAAAGCTTGTGCAATCATGTTTTTATCATCTTAGAAATATATCAAAAATATGATCTTTGTTAACTTTCAAATTCAACTCACCACACCTAGATTACTGCAACAGTTTTACCTGCTGCTCACAAAATTATTTTGCAAATAGAAAACAGATCTGCAAACACACAAACAAATTACACAAATAATAAAAATATCTGTGAATATATTTCATAGTTTACAAATAAATTAACCACATTTGTGAAGATTTTCCCAACATTTGTCACTTTCAAACAGGCATTTGTGAGTCCCGCCTGTATTTGTCGATCTCAGTTCCTCACACACGTAGTTTAGAAACAAAGTTTCCGCCGGTTGGAAAGAAAATCGACTCGTGACGTTCGCTGTTTTCGGAGACCACGTGATGATGCCTGGGGACGCCCGCTGATGACGCCCGTTGATGACGTCATTTCCATTTTTCAAAGTAAAACGGCCTCCGAAGTGCCTGAATGTGCATGGCTTGTTGCTATTGCAAAGGAAATATCAGCAGCTGTTTCAACAAAATGTGAATGCAGACTGAAATTCAACCGTGTTGTTGTGTCGGGAGAGGCAGCGATTCAAACCAGCGGTGAGTAAGAAATCGTTTAATTATATCATGTTTTAAGCTATGAGCACAGGGAAAGTCCGCCAGTCGCTAGGCTAATTTCAGCAGTTTGAAAATGCCACAGGCTCTAGCTAATAATGGTGTTTAGCAAAACGAAAAACCAAGACTATGAGCCCAATGTTTGTTAAAAGTTGTGAGGTGTGAGCTATGTGTGTTAGTGGACTGTACTGAATTTACAAGGAATTTGAAAGCTGTAAATGTTAGGAAGATATTAACAAATGTGGTTCAGTTTTTTGTAAACTATTATATATATATATTCACAGATATATTTATTATTTGTGGAATTTGTTTATGTGTTTGCAGATTTGTTTTCTATTTGTAAAATATTTAGTTTACAAATCTTCATTATGTGTTTGTTCAAAGTGTTTTATATTTACAGATTACAAATTTACACACACATCGCTCATCCGTTCACACAAATAATATTGAAAAATAAAAATAAATACCCCCATAGACTCCAGACTGTCCTGAACTAAGCTGCCAGGCACGAGAACCAGAACCAAGGAACGTGATCACATTGCTCCTGTTTTAGCTTTATTACACTGGCTCCCACAGTGTTCTAAGACTTTAAATTTTTATTAAGTACTTGTAAGCCTCTCTCCCTGCTGTTTCTCTGACCTTCTAGGTCATGCAGCTATGTACCAGCACAAACTCTGAGATCCCCAGGCAGAGGTCTGCTGTTGGGTCCAGAGGCTGAAAACTAAAGGGACCCAGTGTTTGAATTCAGTCGGCTGAGTCAGTGAACTCTCTCTTTAAACACACTTCTATCTGAGAGCCTTTCCTGATTTTACTTGACTTTAGTTTTAGTTTCTTCAAACTGTATTTTAATTATTTCCGAATTTTACTTTTATCTATTTTATATTTAAACCTGATGTTTTTTTACGATCTGTGTGTTTTATTTTCTGACCTTGTGAAAGTAACTTTGAAAGATAAAAATATAAAGAAGCTTGTTAGCATGTTAGCATGCTGCTGGAAGCACAGCAGGAGCTGATGTAAAATTCGTTTTTTGGACAGGAAGCTAGATGAAAAGTCAGAGGATCACCAAAGTTACATCCTGAGGGAAACATGAATGTTTGAACCACACTTCATCACAATTTAATTAATATCTGTGGAGAGACAGTATTTGACTCTAATGGAGCTTCTAAAATGCAACTAAAAGCTGCTTTTCAAACCTGGAGTGGATTAATGTTGAGGAAGACTGCTTTAAACTCAGAAGAAAACAGAAATCCAATGAACAAAAGAAAGAATGAGGATATAACTCACCATCTGACTGCGCATTGCTTCCTGCAGGAGAGACGAACAATACATTTAGTCACAGGAAACTATTTGTTTGATTGTGCAGTGATGATAATCTACATGAAACTAAGATGGTTTTGACAGACATATTTACATTTCTGAGAACAAAAGCAACCGGTTCCTCCTGTGTTCCTGAGGCCCCATCTGTATCTTTTAAATGCAGAATTCTGCTATGTTTCCACCTCCCATCCAGACTAAAACAGAGAAGTCTGAAAACGCTGCTGACCCAGTTTTTGTTTTAAAGCTCCAGGGTAGCGTTTTAGTGTGGACAGGCGAAAACAGAGGACAGTAAAAATGATTATACAGACACTCAAGTTTGGCTTCCTGATTGGCTCTAATCAGTCATGCAAAGCAGAAACACGATGCTACTGACAGAGTTCTAGCTTTGGTGTTTTATTAAAATATTTTATACTGTGTAAATAACACTTCTACACTTGTACTGTTTATGTCTCCGTATTTACTTTGCGACGACTCCCAGTCTTTCCGCCGCCACAGTTGCTTTGGACTACATTCAGTAACAGTTCCACCTCGTTGTCGATCCATGCAAAGAAATCTCTGATGTGCTTCTTTGTCTGCATTATTTTCATCTTTCGCCAAACCTTCTGCAACTTGCGTTGTTTTAATATAAACGGAGATCAATTCTGATACGCAGCTAAAACGCTGCTGTGGACAGAGAACGCATTCATTTTAAAACTCTGTTTTTAAACAAAAACGTAGTAGCGTGGATGTAGCCTGAGACACTCAAGTCGTCAACTTTAATTCACTTTGTTATGTTGTGATTATTTAAATAAACTCAAATTGTTTTACTACAAAAAATTGACACAGATGCATTTCTTAATTTATTAATCTAATAAAACTTTGTATCAGTCTCCTGTCAACACACAGAGCGTGAAAATGCCTGTTCTTGTTTTCAAGTTCAGTCAAATATTTCTGCATGTTGCAAGTGTCTGAACTGGCTGTGAGTAGATAATTACACAAAAACAGAAGAGTCAGTCTCTTCTGTCTAGATTTTCTTTCATTATGAACACAAAAACAAATCAGGGGATCAACTAAGACAAAATTTTACAGCACTCACCTGTAACCGCTAAGACCACGAGCACGACGCCACAAACCAACACTCTGACCTCCATCGTGCGACTCTATTAACTGTGTCTTGTCATCAGTGGAGGATTTTATCAGTGGATCAGTGCTCACGCCCTTCTTTACCAACAAACCAAAGTAACACTTTCTATGGCCCCGGGCATTGCACTGCTGCTGCTGTGTCTACTTTTTGGAATCAGTTTTTATTGGCCAGGTATGCTTTATTAGATTAACCAATATTGTTTCTATATTGTTTTTTCTTACCATACTGTTTGCTGGTATACCAATTATTTAGTGGATAGAACTCAGTGTGATTATATTGATGACCTCAAATCAGCAACAATGAATGTATCTATACCACAAGTGTCAGTCTTGGGTCCAATTTTATCACTATTTATATTGATAACTTCGGTCAAGACTTCCCACAGTCTCATTTCCATTTCTATGCTGATGACACCGTTATTTATTGCGGTGCTGCTATTATCAGTCAAGCTTTTTCGTAGTTACAAACTGCTTTTAAGGTTGTTTAGGTACAACTGTATCAGCTAAAGATAGTTTTGAAAACTAAGCTTGTGTTTTTTTCAATATCTAAGAAAATTGTGAGATTCTTCCGAGCATTTTTACAATACAGGGTGAGCAGATCAAGCAAGTCCAAATGTACAAATACTTTCTTTAAATTTTAATTGGTATTCTTTGGTTTCTTTGGTATTTTCCCGTCTTATCTTTGCACATATATTGTACATCAAGTAACACCAGTTCCTATAATTTGCGCTCTAGTGAATTGTACTTGTTGTCTGTTGCTCTTCACAGATCGCTCCACGATCCTCGGAGCACAAAAAAGAGCTTTGGGACAGATGACGGAGCAGAACAACTTCCGGTTCGAGCGAGTAGCGAGGAAAAACACAAATAAAGGAATTGAGAAGCACCCCTAGACTGACCTCCATCTCTGCCTAACACACATTTGCTCAGGTTTTTATGTTGCAGCCAGATGCAGAGAGAAGCACACACACACAGACTTACAAAGTTTTAACACTAGGATATTAATGTTGAGGGACCAAAAGCCAGTCTCTTGCTGGTTACAGAAGATTTGGCAAAAAAATAAATAAAGACAGACAAAGAAGTTTTTTTTTTTGCATGCACCAACAACGAGCTGGGACTGTTACTGAATGTAACAGGAGTGTGGCGGCGGAAAACAGACTGAGAGTCGTTGCAAAGTAAATGCGGCGACATGCACAGTACAAGTGTAGAAGTGTTATTTACACAGTATAAAATATTTTAATAAAACACCAAAGCTAGAACTCTGTCAGTAGCATCGTGTTTCTGCTTTACATGACTGATTAGAGCCAATCAGGAAGCCAAACTTGAGTGTCTGTATAATCATTTTTACAGTCCTCTGTTTTCGCCTGTCCACACTAAAACGCTACCCTGGAGCTTTAAACGAAAACTGGGTCAGCAGCGTTTTCAGACTTCTCTGTTTTAGTCTGGATGGGAGGTGGAAACATAGCAGAAGTTCTGCTTTTAAAAGATCAATCAGAGAGCCGAGCGTGAGCGGCTGCGTCATCGTTTCTAAAATCCTCCGTTTTGTCCCGTCTTCACTAAAACACCTTCCGGAGTTTTGAAACAAAACTGTATATAAGAAGTGGACGTAGTCATCGTGAAAACACCCGGTTGGTAGACGGTTGGTAGAGGTGTTTTGAAGCTTAAGCCCTCTATGTAGTTACCGAATATATTGGTGTATGATTTGAAAAGACAGTTTTCACACAAATCATTAGTAAGTAAGTAAGTACACTTTATTTATATCGCACATTTCACAGACAAGAGGGGTCACAAATTGCTTTACAGTAAAAAATAAAATAAAAACAAATAAAAATAAAACGTAAACTACAGAACCATTCGGCCAGTAAAATGTTTGTCTAAAAAGATTAGATAAAGCATAAGACATTAGTCACTATCTAACACATTAACCTTTTCATTAACAGGAGACATGACATGCCGACAAGTCTTTGACCTACAATAGTCCAATACAAGTTCAACATGTGCATATTAGTACAAAGTGGATCCACTCTGCAACATGGAGCCTCTTTCATAGCCTGTAGACATTCAGGATAATACTTGTTTAAACCCATGTTTCCCAAACTTAGTTTCGGGACCCAAAATGAGTCGCAGGCCCATTTTAACTGGGCGCCAATATTGTGTAATATGTGGAGAAGTGCTCAGTAATGAGGGTTTGGTTTTAAAATGAATAATTTGGACAGGTATCTCCAAACAAAACATTCCCTGTATCTGGGAAAGTCAAAACATTTTGTTTTTCTTTGCAAAGAAGAATCCTTCAAGATGCGTTGATTCCATTTGACACAACATGCTTGTGTGAATCTGGCTATCCAACTCTAGCATGCCTGAAAAACCAATTCATAAATACATTTTATATACATAGTTTGTTTTGCCCTTTGTCCATAGTTTGTAAATGTGTAAATTTGGGTCCCAGGGAGACACCAGATTTCTCTTTCAGGTTATAGCAGAAAACATTTGGCCCCCCTCTGAACAAGAAGTCTACACCAGCCCTATTGAATTGGCGGCCCGCAGGCCACATCCCACCCAAAGCAACCTCCATGTGGCCCAGCCAATAATCTAATCTAGTGAGATATTAGTCCTGTTGCTGCTCTAGAAACAACATTTAGTTAATAATATAATGTTAAATTGTTTTTTAAAATAATATATGCAATTATTTAGTAATAAATACGACTGATAACAACATTGACAAAGAACTGAACCAATAAGGATTAAAAGTGTGTCAATAAAATCCTAATGATCCCAATTTATGAGAAGATTTCCAGCCCATCTCTGTCCTGGTTTTAAAATCCAGCCCAATTGAATCTGTAATTGAGCAGCCCTGGTCTACAGTAATCATAGAAATATATCTTCCTTGCAACGAATAAAACTGACTGCAGCATTGTGGACAATATTTTGTCCTTGTAATCCATGTTTCCATTGCACGGATAGCCTTAGGATATTGCTGGAAATGGAGTCCCCCTCCTTAAAGAGTAAATTATTATCATAACAATTTAATAATGCATTGAATTTAAACAGCACTTTTCATACACAAATAGCAATACCAGTAACCTACTGGCTCTACCACGCTGGACATGCAGTCTGCCAAAATATGTATCCCTGTCCATAATGCACAGATGATGGCCTACTATCAAGTATTTAATTCTGTGTATACTTAACATGGAGACGTTTGTTTCCTAGCAAAAGTTATAGTGGGATGCAAAATACAAACTGGGATCCTGAGAATGTCTAGTACACTAGAGCTTACACTGTTCATTAAGCCTTACAAAGAAGTGTTGCATCAAAGAATGTAACTTGATCTAAAGTTAACAGGAACGTTGTTTTTTTGAATAATGTAACTTAATAAAACTAAGTTACGGAAAAGATCCTGTTACTGAAACAAATACCTGTAAGTTACAGAAACATACTAAAACATTACATTATATACTAAACAAAATATTTTGAAAGCTTGAACATCGCCTTTGTCTCTTTTGTCCCAGATTGAATGGGCCCCTCTGACAAAACAACTGGCCCCAGCCTGGCCCCCTCAATACAATTGGTCTAGAACCGCCACTGCTGTGAAATAATCAATAATTGTAACACTAGTCTTTCGTCACTATTTTCAATAGCTACCAAGAAGTAGTAGTAGTTGTTGTTTTTGTTGTTGTCTGGTTTATTAGAAATAAGAAAATAAGTGAAATTTGGACAAATGGAGGAACACACGTATTATATAGTGTAAGACCCAACAGAGCATGATTTTATTTGATTTTATTGGACGGTTAGACAAATAAATGCATAAAAAGACGCCAACACAGTGACAATATAATTTATCAGAACTGTTGAGGATAACACAAGAAAGTTGCAAACTTATTTCAATTGTGGTCCTCGTTGTAGTCTCATAAAGATGGCAAGGCAAGCTACGGATGTCTAAAAGGTACCTGTACAATCAACCCTTACAAAATACCACAAATCACAACCACAAACCACAAATACATGCACTACAGTAAAAAATATTCCTTAGGACTGCATGAAAACTCAATCTAATTAGCATTTAACAACCATTCACCACATTAAAACAGCGACCTGACCGGCTTAACTTAATCTCAACTGGGAGTTCGTTCCATTCCAATGCTGCCGTGTACAAAAAGGTGTTTTGCCCAAGAACAGCTGTAAAATCTATAAGGTACTATGTCAGTGGCACTGCCTCTGTGAGAGTTACTAATAAGCTTAATATAATCTTTAAAATACCTTGGCTTACATTTGCATTTTCCTTTCTCAGCTCAGGAAGAGTTTTTTGACTGTACGCTAATACTCCATTTGTTTTCCGTACTTGTTCTGTATTTAAGGAGAAGAAATGCTGAGTTCGGGAGAGTAACTGTGCGTTCTCTCCGTGGCCACGTTGCATAAAGAATGATTCATCACATCTATTTGACTCCGTATTCTTTGGGAAGGAATTATTTTTCCTGACAATTCCTATGCAAAATCTTTCGTCTTAGTCTCAGTTTCAACTGCCTCACCTGCCACTTTAAATCCTTAAGTTCAGAAGAGCCGATGTGGGTCCTGTTGTTGAGGTTGACGATCAGCCTGACTGTTGTACTTTTATCCTCTTGGGGGTGCTGCTGTATCATGTAGTACAGTCATGATCAAAGTGTGGCTGAATTAAAGCATTTGCTAACATTTTCAAAGATTCTTTATAAAATGAGACTTACACGCCAGAAATTAAATTCTTTGGTTCACTTTTGTGATGACCCTTTGACCCATACTTTCTCCACTCGAGGAACTATCTAATGCACATCCTAAATATTTACATTTGCAGTTTGGGTACCACTGAGCTCCAGGGCCCTGTTTCAGAAAGCAGGCTTAACAAACTCCCCTGAGCTCTGAGTTGATTGAGCCCAATCCTGTGACATCACAGGGATGAAAGCGACAAACGAGCTGTTTTCAAGCAGTCAGTTTTCTGCGGGAGATTTTCTTTGGGCTGGACTTACACGCACAAAAAAGGGATATAACTCAATAAAGGAGAGGGAAAAAGGCAAAAAGCTGAATACCACCTCTTAAAAAAATGTCAGCGCTGATAAAAAGTAACATTCAAGTTGAACTCAAAATCTTACTCATGTAAAAGTACTCATTATGTAAAATGACCCGAATCAAGAGTGTTTATTGCTCCCTCACTGCTGCCCAGTGTCATTTTCCTTGCTTGCTTCAAACAATGAGACAATTTTAAATTGATTGAAATTTATTTTTAAGCATCATGACTCATATTGATTAAAAGAAAATGTTTATTTAAGATGATGAACAAACTGTCTTTGTGTTAAATGTATTTGAAAAAGCTTTACAGATACCAAACAGATAGAAACACCTGTAAAAGGTTACACATACTGCTGATAATGTTAGAGGCCTGTGTGAGTGTGTGTGTGTGTGTGTGTGTGTGTGTGTGTGTGTTATATTTGACTTTCCCATTAATGTAAAATTAAAAATCAAAGTTGCAAGTGTTCAGTGCAAAAACAAGACATTAACAGTTATAGTTATTAATTCAAGTCTTCACTGTCAATCAGCAACCTTCATAAACTTCTAATATTCAGTATCTGTCCAAATGTTTAACAGCAGAAAGACTCAGTGTTGTTTGTATGTTTGTTCAGTTTCAGGCCAAAATCTGTTCAGACTTCACTGACTTTAATAAACTATTATGGGAGTCTGGAGTCACTGAAATGATTATAAACTTCTCGTGTTTAATTGTAACCATGTTAATAAATTTGCCACTTTTAGAAGGAGCTTTGTTAAATTGACCAGTTTAAATGACGCATTGTGAAACTTAAGGTAAATTAACTTGTTTAATTAATATATATTGTGTTTTTAAATGGAATTTATTTAAAATTGATCAAAAAATGGATACTAAACGTCAAAGAGAAAAAATAAATGAACTGTGCGATGGAAAATCATTCAATAAGTTAATTTTAAAAGTCTTTTAAACAAATTCTGTCTCTAATTGCATTTTGAAATTTTAATAATTAATTCATCATTAAAGACAAAATAAGGAAATAGAGCAATTAACTGGTCAATTTAATTGTCTTTTGTTGTATTTTTTACTTTGAGTTTAACTATGACACTCAGGCTCATTATTCATTACGTTTAAGACGGTCGGCACTAAAAAGTTTCCACTGAATTGAAAATCCTGAGAAAAAGGCTAAAATTATTTCACCTGTTTAAAGAACAGTTAGTGGAAGCGCCACGATTGGTCATAGATTTGTTAATCAATAGAAAACTATTTTCTTACTTTATTCTAGTAATTTTACAAACTGTTCCAGCTTCTCTGATGTGAGGATTTATATGATGATGAACTGAATATCTTTGGGTTTTAGACTGTTGGGCTGTGTGAAGTTATAAAAGGACACATTTCTCTAGTTTCTCCCATTTTAAAGACAAAACAATTAATCAATTAATGTTAATACTGAAAACATTCCTTTGTCATTAAACCAGTTTCTCTCTTTTCTCTTCTGTCGACTCTTTTCTGCAAAACTCCTTCAATACAAGAAGCTGGAAACAGGGTGGAAACATTTTGTTGCTTGTTTTAAGAGAGGCAGAGAGTTTGACTCTATCCTGGTGCCATAATCATTAAACTATGAAAGGACAGAGAAGGAGAAGGCAACAGGTACGATGGACAGCAGCAGAGGCACCGAGAGGGAAACCAGGTGAGCGGTTCCAAAGAGGACGAAGCCCGGCTGGTTGGTGCTGATCTGGCTGTTGATCCAGGACTGATACTGGGACACTCGGGTGAAGCCTTCTGGGACATTAGGCAGGGCACAGCCTGTTTCTAAAACAAAACTCACCACTCCAGCCTGGATCCAGACAGAGCCGTTATTTTTCACCAACGGGCCGCCTGAATCCCCCTGCAGACGTCACACAGGTCGTTATACTTCATACTTCTACTACCTTAGATCTATTGATTGATTAAAACATGTGCGTTATCAGTTGATGGAGGAGTGTTTTGCAGACAAACTCACAAAGCAGGTGCCCTGTCCTCCCTGGGTCACACCGGCACAGATCATGTTGTTTGTGATTATACCACCGTAGACAACGTTACAATCACTGTTGGACACGATGGGAAGAATCTCCTCCTGCAGCCTCTTTGGGGAAGGAAGAGGAGCTGAAAAAGAAAAGGAGATATTAACGTTGTGTCTGTATACAGAGATTGATTATCAGGTCACATGCTCGGGGATTGAGGAGGTACAAATTTGGGAAATGACCAGTGTGGCTGGAATTCTCCTCTCCTGCTGATAATCAGCTAATTGGGGCCCCTGCTTTGCTGCTCCTGATCAGCTCTCCTATAAAAGAGCTTTCCAGTCTCTGCTGGATTGCTAAGTCACTTTAGTGAGTATAGACGCCAAGGCCCATCTCGTTGACGCAGCTCATTCTGTGTTTGTTGATCAACAAATCCCGCTGTCCTCTGCAGGTCTTAAAGCCCTGCTCACCTGTTCTGTTGCCAGACCTGAAACTCAGGTGTTAGTCAGCCTTGTTGACTTTGACCTGGGGCAGCCCAAAATCAGTGCATACCTGCCTTAAAGGTTGCTTGATGGTAGAATTACTTCCCTGTAGGGAATATAATCTGATGTTTTCTTGTTTAAACAGGACTGTGAGGTGTAAACTAATGAGCTTTTAATTACTTTCATTTGATCAAACATGCAGAAAGTCTACACCAGTGCAGGATCAATTTTAACTGCTCCTCTCAGCTCGTGATACCAGAACAAGCTCAGTGGTTTCTGTTTCAGGCAGTCCTGGTTCCTGCAGGAAAGATCCCATTCATCTTTCACATAGACGATGTTTGGTGAGTCACAGTTGAGGATGGACATGAAACTCTCCTGTTTTAGATGAACAACTGTAAAAGAAAATATCCATACGTCCATTTTCTGCCTCTGATTTACTTCCATTACTCTCCATTCCTTTAGTAAATGTCCTGCATTCAAAATGTTCAATATGAGCACGGAAATATAGCAACACAAAGTATTTTTTTTTAGGTTTTACTTGGGCTTACGTCATCTTGTCGCAGTGCTTCTGATTTATATAAAAGTGCGGTGTCATTTGCAAAACACTACAATAAAAACTGAATTAATCTATAAAATCATTCACTATTAACAAAACATTTAAAAGCTATCAAATTGATTTCAATTCTCACTGTTAGTTTGGATATTTCCCCATCCGGTGACCCAGCAGCTTGTCCCGGCTTTAAAGACGCTGCCGCCAGCCGCCAAACACACGGGTCTGATGAAGTCGGTGAAGGTAACAGGTGAGGACAGCTGCACCAAGGCTATGTCGTTGTTGAGCGTGTTTTCATCATAGTTAGGATTTACGATGATCTGGGACACAGTCAGGGAGATTCCGTTTGTATTCGGCAAGTCTAGGGCGTCGCGGCCGAGGTTAACGGTGAAACCAGATGGGGTGCTGAGAAGCAGAAAAGACAACATGTTTAAATATGTGACACACGCTGGTGCTGACTGTGCATGAATTTTAGACTAAAATGGGGTTTTTTTTGTCTGAGACATGTGACAGGATCAGAGCTCACCTTCTGACACAGTGAGCAGCAGTCAGGACCCACTGGTTGTTGATCAGGGAGCCTCCACAGAAATGAAATCCGTTGGTCTGCAGACTGACCTGCCAGGGCCACGACCCTGCAGGAGCATCCGCCCCTCCTACGATCCTGGTGTTGAGCGGCGCAAAGCCACAAACTGGAGGGAAACAGTCAGAACTCATGAATAATCAGCTGTTCGTGTTGTTTACTTTATTGTTTCTCTCTTCATCTGTGTGGATTTGTTTAATCCTGCATGAGCTCGGCTCTAAAGATGATCCTGTCTGTCCAGCTCTTTGGTCTGGATGTCTCAACAACTATGGGAAGGATTGTGATGAAACACTTCAGCCCTTCATGTTCCCCTCACGATGAACTGTAATAACTTTGGTGTTCCTCTGACTTTCCATCTAGCGCCACCATCAGGTCAACATGTTAATGTGTTCAACACTTTGCTTTATGACAAAATACCTGCAGAACTACAGACATTCCCGTCAGCCTCAGCTGTTAGCATTGTTATTGTGAGCTCAACAACATACAATATAAACAGAACAACCAGTATGTGCACACAGGAAACAATACACCCATTAAAAGCCTTCTGAATCCTGGTTAGAGCTGACAGGTTGCTACAAATATGACCACTTCAACACAATTTAACCAACTTCTGTGGAGAGACAGTATTTCACGTCAAAGTACAACTAAAAGCTGCTTTTTAAACCTTCACTGGATTAATGTTGAAGGTTTAAAAGGCATTTTGAACTCGGAAGATTAAAGATGTCAAATAAATAAAAGAAAGAATGAGGATATAACTCACCATCTAACTGCGCGTTGCTTCCTGTAGGAGAGACAAAGAACAACACATTCAGTCACTTACAGGACTGTCTGCTCATTTGATGTCTATTGAGGATCTCTACATGAAACTAAAATGGTATTAATGTCATATTTATTTATTTCCTAGAAGAAAACCAACCGGTTTAATTTTTGACTTTTATTCACATTGTTCTCTTTTATTTATTTAAGTAAACTTTAAAAATAAATTGACAGAGATGCATTTCTTAATTTTGTAATCTAATAAAATTGTGAATCAGTCTCCTGTCAACACACAGAGTCAGACTGACGGTTGTTCTTTTCAAGTTCAAATATTTCTGTTGGTTCCTCAGGCTTACTTTCCCAGTCCAGAGAGGAAAACCCGGGTTAACACATAAACTTACATACATTTAAACAAAGCGTCTGAATTCGCTATAACTAGATAATTACACAGAATCAGAATGGTCAATATCTTCTATTTAGCTTTATTTTCATTATGAACAGAAAAGAAATCTGGTGATCTACTGACACAATATTTAAAAGCACTCACCTGTAACCGATAAGACCACGAGCACGACGCCACAAATCAACAGTTTGACCTCCATGGTGCGACTCTACCAACTGTGTCTTGTCATGAGTGGAGGAGTTTATCAGTGGATAAACCGCCTGGACCGGCCGCTCACGCCCTTTTTTACCAGCAAACCAAAGAAACACTTTCTATGGCCCCGAGCGTTGCGCTGCTGCTGCTGCTGTGCTACTTTTTGGAATCACAATCTTTCATTTGCCAGGTATGTACACAAAGCATCCAAGGAGTTTGAATCTGGGTTTAGATCCCTCTAAGTGTACAAAGTTCATGCTTCACGTCACACACACATAAAAAATAATTATAAGAATAACAAAATAGAAAATGCACAGAATTACATGTTTATTAAGTTACTTTTACGTGCAAAGGTGACTTCAGCATTAACAACACAAGTGGGTCGGCTGCATGGCAGTAAAAGTAGATTGCCTGAGGGACCTCTTCTTCCCGGAATTTCTCCTGGACCCCGTTTTAAACACCGAACATCAGAAACAGGATCAGAAAGAGCTTCAATGCAAAGTAGTGTTACACGTACAAGGAATTGGCTTTGGTGCCCAGGTCCATCTATCCGTCTTCAACCGCTTATCTCTCTCTGTAGGCTCTGTAGACCAACTGAGGGGGGTCCGTCCAGGAGAGGGTCTGTGATGGTTTTGAGGCGGGACAACACAAAGCGCTCAAAAGGCTTCATGACCACAGAGTTCTACAGTTACAGCCATATGCAAAAGTTTAGGCACCCCTGACAATTTCAGTGATTTTCATTTATAAATAATTGGGTGTTTGGATCAGCAATTTAGTTTTGAGCCATCAAGTAACTGAAGGACACAGTAATATTTCAGTAGTGAGATGAGGTTCATTAGATGAATAGAAAATGTGCAATATGCATCAAAACGCTAATAGACAGGTGCATAAATTTGGGCTTCCTGTAGCCTGTAATGAGTGTCTGGATTCTGGATGAAGGTATTTTTGGACCATTTTGTGACTGATTCCTCTACATTATTCTCAAGTATCTGCTGATATTGAGTGGAGTCGAGACTCCCAGTACCGGCACTGGCCACACAGCCCCGCAGCATGATGGAACCTCCACCAAACTTTACTGAGGGTAGCAAGTTTTTGTCTTGGAACGCTGTGGTCTTTTGCCGCCACGCGTAACGCCCCTTGTTATGATCAAACACCTCCATCTTTGTTTCATCAGTCCACAGCACCATCTTCTTCAAAAATGAAGCAGGCTTGTCCACATGTGCGACCACAAGCGTGACTGTTTGTGTTGTGTGTGCAGAAAAGGCCTCTTCCGCATCTCCCTCCCGTACAGCTTCTCCTTGTGCAAAGTGCGCTGAATTATTGACCGATGCACCTTTCTCACCATCCTTCACCTCTCCAATGTTTTACTTGGCCTGCCACTTCTGGCCTTAACAAGAACTGTGCCTGTGGTCTTCCGTTTCCTCCCTATGTTCCTCACAGTGGACACTGACAGCTTAAATCTCTGCGATAGCTTTTTGTATAGCCTTCCCCTAAACCATAATGTTGAACAATCTTTGTTTTCAGGGGCCGGTTGCACAAAAAACCTTAAGTTAAGAATTTCCTTAAAGTCCAAGTTGAGGTTTCCTTAAAATACATTCGGTTGCACAAAACACCCTTATATGAAACCTTAATGTGAAGATAAACCTCAAATACTTAAGTGATCACTTAAGTATTTGAGGTTTTCTCCTCCCATCTTGGTCTTATACTTAAGGTATCCCTTAAGTGTGTTATACCGTTGCATAAAAGACCTTAGCAACCAAACTAAGGAAAAGAATTTAAGGTACCTCTGGATTTATCTTAACCGCAACACGGTTGAGTTTATGGCGATAAATGAAGAAAATTCACATATCCTGAGAAGACTTTGACCGGGAGAATCCAATGGATACGCTAAACGATGAGCAAAACAAGAAGGCTGTCAAATTTATCGCTTTAGCAACACAGTCTAGTTTAGATCTATAGCGTACATAAAGTTATTCTCACCAGTTTTATTGGGTTCCTTTTTATACTTGGTGATCTATTTTTGGGTAAGTACAGACAAGTTGTCGTACTTATTTTGGATCTCCTGGATGAACCTCTTCACAATCGACTCCTTGAATTAATTTGCAAAATGATTTCCTCCCACATTTCTTGTTTTCTGTTTGCTGTTATTTGCAGATCAAATATCTGTTCTCTTTTATGAAATTCCTCCAGCAGTACGATATGTTCCTCCTCTCACCAATTTTGTTTTTCTTGTCTTCTTTTCTTTCCAACTTTGTATGGTGATAACAGGTCAAGTGCTGGTGCAAGCAAACAGTCTCCATGGTAACAGTAAAACTTTACTACTGTAAATTCTCTATCAGTGTAGCAAACACCTTAAAGCTTTTCCTTAACTAAGGAAACCTTTAAAGGGATTCTGTGCAACACCCTTACAGCTAAGGCTAATTAAGACTATCACACTTAAGGAAAAAACTTTTGTGGTAATTTGAGAGTTGTTTTGAGGGCCCCATGTTGCCAGAACAACAACTTGCAATTGGTTGCTAGGTAGTTACAGGTATTCAAATCAACAAAATGACAAGGGTGCCATATTTATGCACCTGTCTACTTTCGTTTTGATGCATATTGCACGTTTTCTGTTCATCCAATGAACCTCATTTCACTACCGAAATATTACTGTCTCCTTCAGTTACTTGATAGCTCAAAATGAAAAGGCTGCTCCAAACATCCAATTATTTATAAATGAAAATCATGGAAATTGTCAGAAGGGTCTAAACTTTTGCATACTTTTGCTTTGGTGTGCTAGTTGTCAGCTGACAGATCTGGTGTGGATCCAGCCGGGTGGGGAAGGAACTCCTGGACAGAAAACATACATTTTTAACTGAAAAATAAAATGTTAGTTGAAAGCACAGTTTCCTAAATAAAACATTCATTTATAGATTTTTCTAACTAGAAATGTGTCTGACAGGTTCCCTATAAAGCATTGAGATAATCTGCCAAAGCTGAAGTGATATTGGGACATCTGGTGGTTTTTTTGCAAACTGCACTACTGTGTTTATTATGTTCCCACACAAGTCAAGATGTTCAAAACATACAAGTAAAGAATGTTTGAATTGTGTGGTCATTAAAAACACCTCTTATTGTTTAAGAATAACCAAAAGATTGGGTATCCTGCCTATCCTAGGTGACTCTTTGATTTAGGCACCTTTTGTTAGTCAGTAGTAAAAACACAATAATAACAATCTTTATTTTATGTTCTGATGAGTCTTTTTCATCACCAACTCAACTTATATTAATAAATACATGCAAGATGAAATCAAAAGACGCATGAAAGTTCATTTATCTTTATTGCAAGGTCCAGCGATACAGCAATATAAAAAGATCTGGAAAAGCCAGTTGTCAAAATGTCTTGTTAAAGTTACACATCATAGATAGAAGGACAAAAAACTACAAACATGAGGTATAAAGTTTATAACTGCACATTAAACGTTTTTCAAAACACTGGCCAGTAAGCGAGTGCAGATTTTGCTTCCGGTGTGACGATACATAATAAAACAACATTTCTGACCTTTCTAGACAACCAGAGCAGAAAAGTGACCTTGGAAATTCACAATTAATGACTGAAAATAATGCAAAAGATTCTCAAGCAGTTATTTAAAATGCATAAACGTGATGTTTATGTAAGTATAACAAAACGGCAAATGATCGACACACATATTGATAAATAAAGTGGCTCCGGGTGTTATTTGTGTGCACTTTGCAGTCTATTTTACAATACAAAGATAACAAAACTTTATTTTTATCTCACATTTCATTCAAAAAAGATAAAACAATAAGGTGTCAGTGGATCGTAGTGTCTGAAACGTGTATTTTTACCTCATCAACGTGACAAATAATGTAATACTTCAAAGATGAACGATTAACCGAAGCTATAAACATGAAAACCAGAAAAGTGGCACATATTATCCAAACATAAAGTTACAGTTTATACGTATTATACCGTTTAAATAAGTATTTTAAACCACAGTACTGATCACAATGCAGAGATGAAAAATATTTACACCTCTTATTATTCAACTCATACAAAAACGTGAACATCTAATCACAGTTAATTCTAAATAACAGTTTTGATCAGAGATAAACAATTTTTTTTACAAGGAAGATATCTTAAACTTTTGGATCCTCATGTGTCACATATAAAAGGATATTTTACCGTGAGACATATAGTTTCAGCTGTATGTTAAACATCTGCAGTAAACAATATTTACATGGAAGAACTTATTCATCACCACATGTTAAAAAAGGAGGTTACAGTGGTATTTCAAACAGTCCCGGTGATCTTAGAGTCCATGTGAAGGGCCACTTTAGTCCACCTCCTCAATGGTGGGCCCCTGGGAGCCGGCTCGTGCCTGCTCTCCACAGCTTCCGGCGGGCATTCCTCCCTGATACAACTTGCTGATGATGGGGTTACACACTTTCTCCAGCTCCTTCTGCTGGTGCTGGTACTCCTCTTTATCAGCCAGCTGGTTGTTCTCCAGCCAGCTGATGGTCTCGTCACACTTCTCAATCAGCTTCTTCCGGTCCTCCTCGCTAATTTGGCCCTTCACCTTCTCGTCCTGCACGGCGCTCTTCGTGTTGAAGGCGTAGGACTCCAGGGAGTTCTTGGCGGAGACTTTCTCCCTCTGAAGGTCGTCCTCAGCTTTGTATTTGTCGGCGTCCTGCACCATCCTCTCGATCTCTTCCTTGCTCAGCCGGCCCTTATCGTTGGTGATGGTGATCTTGTTCTCTTTGCCGGTGCTTTTGTCCACCGCAGACACGTTCAAAATGCCGTTGGCGTCCACGTCGAAGGTGACCTCGATCTGCGGGACCCCTCGCGGAGCGGGCGGGATTCCCGTCAGCTCAAACCTGCCCAGCAGGTTGTTGTCCTTGGTCATGGCTCTTTCCCCTTCGTAGACCTGGATCAGGACCCCGGGCTGGTTGTCGGAGTAGGTGCTGAAGATCTGGG